>NW_008239547.1:7418348-7460447 GCF_000691975.1 Corvus brachyrhynchos | reverse complement strand
AAAGAGAAAAACACATTAATTCACTATCTGGAGAACATTGTGCAAATGGCAGCACTTGTATACTATGCAAAAAGATCTCTTGCTTTCTGTATAAAGTAAATCACTACAAATGTGACCACCATAGACAGATACTGGCTTTTTGCAGATACTCACCACATGCACATTTCTGAGATTACAGAATGAACCCTTCACGTCTGCTTTCCACACCACCATCAATAAAATATTCTTGGAAATGTTTCTTCTAAGAGGGATCAAAAGCAGAGGATAATGCATGCAACAATAAAGAAAGCTCAGTGAGCAAGATATCAGGCATTGCTAAAATGAAAAATGTGAATTTTATGATCCAAAAAGCAGTACCTTATCTGTTCTGTCAAAACTGGACACTATGTTTTCAAACTGCTTTCCAGCCAGGAAAATGAGAATCCACAGTGGCAATTGTTTTCTGCAGTGGGACTATATATGTTATGTGAAGATTTAAGATAGATCTTTTCATGTTAAAAGATATGGATATGCCACAGGTGCTTCCTAAATCATCCAAGTTCAACCCTATCAGTCATAACGAATTTGAAATTGCCCATTAAAATGTACCAAGTTTTCAATCTTGGTAAAGGTAATATCAGTCTGATTAATATTCATATAACTTCTCTTGTTAACTACTTCATGACTTACACAGAATACGTAATGAAAAATTACTATGCCATTTGACTTAACTCAGCCTATGTTAAATATAACATGTTCTCTCTAGCAGGCTCCCAGACACTAGGATTTCTGCAGGATCGCTTTGTGAATAGTCCTAAACACCTGACTAGACCACAAGGTTAATCAAGCTCCAAAAAACTTGCTACCAGTTCCATCCTTGGTGGCCACTCAGTTGTTTTCATTTGGTACCAGTTGCCACTTGGTTGTTTTTGCAGTAATACACATCTTCTGAATCTTGAAAAATAATTTCTCCAGATCCTGGCTGCACCCGAGCCGTCTTGAATTCCTAGAATAATTTACACTAGAGGACAAAAGGGACATATTCTTTATAACACAAAGTGTCATTTCCCAGCTGAAAAGCAAAATCTTGTTTTACTGATTCACTCTTGAATGTAGAGAGGAAACAGCTGAATAAGTTCCCTCTGCAGACACACACATTCAACCCATCACACACGCATACTGGTGGTGTTCCCTGTCAGAACAAGCACATTCTTATCACTTAGCATCTGTTTCCTTTTTTCTCAGACTTGTTTACCAGCATTTTCATTGACAAGCTTCCTTACAGAGGATAATTTTTTTACTATGTCATTCACTCACAATGGCGTTACACCTCCCAGCTGCAGCTATTTTAATAATGCTAAGAGTTAGGTATATAATTTTTTCTATGTGACTCAGATCATATCAGAGAGCTAAAATGAAGTACAAAACTTAATCAAAGCTGTTCATAGTGACAGTCAATTTAAATAACACCTTTTTTTAAATTACATTGCTTCATATTCAATGACAGTAAAATGACAATGATAGATTCTTTTTATATGAGCCAAAAAATAAAGACAATATCCTAATAAACAATAATCCAAACCAATATTATTTGCTATAACTAGTTAGAATTTAAGAGTTTATTAAAGCAAAAAAAAAAAAAAAAATTGAAATGAAAAAGCTCACAGTGGGTTTGTAAAGGTTGGAATGAAATTGCTATTTCTAGGAGTTTCCATGGAAACTACAGTACTAAGCAAACCTATGTACAAAAAGAAGAGATTTTTTTGTTGTTGTTGCTAAGTGTTCTTGAGAAAATCCACACAAGCGTCATTATAATATGTAGCCAAACCAACAAACATGCTGGTTGAATTATGTATAGCATACAACTGTAGTGTTTACTTTCTGAATACTTTAGAAATGAAAGTTCAGGCATCTGTGTGACCTCAAGATTTGGAGCTGTACAATTTTTAGATTTAGGATTGCATTGTTTAAAGTTAATCAACATGGTTAACAAACAAAATTACTTAGACCAAACCCAACAGGTTGCCAAATTTTTACATTCAATGCATACTTGATAATCATAGTAAAGGTTCTTAATTGGTTTTGATATTATCAGTTTGCTCTCAGTGTTATTGAAAGTACCCTTCTCTCTTCTAAGGATTTGCTTATATTTGAATACAGGAATTAACACCTTCTATGGACAGTTTTGTTACCTGAGAAGAGACAAAAGTCTTTGCACAGTAAA
This sequence comes from Corvus brachyrhynchos, assembly GCF_000691975.1. Lineage (NCBI taxonomy): Eukaryota > Metazoa > Chordata > Aves > Passeriformes > Corvidae > Corvus > Corvus brachyrhynchos. Next base: position 7,458,244 of record NW_008239547.1, on the reverse strand, counting down.
GGTGAAAAGTACAACAGGCTTTGAAATGAAACCAGAAAGTTTTTGAATAAAGAAATGCTGAGATTGCAAATCCTTTATGGTCACAAACCAGTTTTGAGCCACCTTCTATTTCTGCATCACCAAATCAGCCTACATGGTTTCTGAAAATTCAGGTAATTCCACAATCAAATCCTAAATGTGAGTGGCTAACATTGACAAGGAGTATGTGAGATTATAAGAAGATTTATGTGAATAAGATGTACAAAACAAAACAAAACAAAACTAGAGAAAACTGAACACTATCGTTTTATGCTAATTTAAGAGTGCAATACCTTGATTTCTGGGAAAATAAAATATTATACATTTTACATTTACTTCTCTTATGAAGTAAGAAACTGAAATTCATGTCCATCTATTGCCCACCATTTTAAGCATTAAGTGCCATTTAGAAATAACTTCATTTCACTGGAATAATGACAAAAATATCTGTGAGTATGAAATAGCACCACAATGTATTGTGATTATTGATATGATATTTCAAACATATTGATTACAAGAATTTTTTTTCCTAAAGCAGTTATATACTGTAGTGAAGCTTTAAATATTTAATTAAAAGTCATGTATTAATAAAAAATGACTCAATAAGTCACCAAATGCAAAATTCTGCAATGATGTCTCTATAAATTATTTAGCAACTCCAAGAGTGTTGGCTTTAATAAATTAAATTCAAGGACATCTGGTCAACATACTTACAAAAACTAAAAATGCAATTTTCTTTATCAGTGCAGCAGCCTGGGTTCTTGTATTTCATCATGAGCAACTTCAAATTTGCTTGATAACTTCTTTCTCAGACATTGTTTTTTTCTAGGAGACTAAATCAATTGTATGAAGACGAAATTATGCAATACAACAAACAATTTAAATATATAGGCTAATGTCTATTCTTTTAAATACTAAATAACTGTCTACTTAGCCAAAAGCAAAAACTACCAACACTATTTCTGTCTTTCTAAAGTTATCTAGACATCTTTTTTTTTTTTTTTTTTTTTTTTTTTTTCCTGCCAACAGTCTCACTTAAAGAGTGTTTAACTCTATGTGCTGGTTTGGACAAATTTGGAGGAAAATATCCTCCAATAGAAGGCAGGTTACAACCATCCCTCCCCTACCAGGTTCAGGAAAAAAAATTTTCCTCGGAGGAAAGTGAAAGGGAAAAAAACCATTTATTTAACAAACACACAGGAAAAGAATAATAATGCTAAATAATAAACCCTGTCACTGTGGAGAGAAACCTGGGAAGATTTCAGAGTCCTTCTGTAGGTGTGGTCTCTCTCCTCCTCCTCGGAGCTGGGTCAGTGTAGGCCCACCTCTGGGCCCTCAGTGGAAAATTCTCCCGATGTGTTCTGATGTTGAAACAGTCCAGAAGAGAAGAAGGGAAAAATTAAAATCCCAGGAAAACAAAGTTCAACTCTCCGTCTGCCTATGGAGAAAAGGAGCCAAAAGCTGGCTGAAAAGCAAGAAGGGCGCTTCCTCTGCTCTTCTCACTGCAGCAGGATGCAGAGGAGTGCCTGTCTGTGTCCTTCAACAACTGCTTTGAAAAGTTCGCTCATTTTTATTCTCCTCCCTCTCTGGCTCAGTTTAAAGGCACAGAAAGGCACAGGATTGATTTCTGGGCATAGAGCAGCGATAGGGGATACACATCATAAAGTCACCCCAAGACGCTCTACAAGACCTTGAGATTTGTACTTCTGAATCTTACCAAGAGATTCCATTTTCCATATAGCACACGTTGGACTTTTGATATAGGAATTCCTTTTAAATTAATTTCTATGATTTGTCTACTTTATTTTCAAAATGTCCATAAACATACTCAGCACAGTAGCCTAAGTGTCTACATGTATTAGTTATTTCTATTTTACTAGTGACAAGTTAGGCCAATGAATAATTGTTTGTACATATTTAATAAAAGGAGAATTGGTTTGTTTTAAAAATCCACAGGGTGAGTAGCCATAACAAGATGTTAAATGGAGATTTTTAATCTTCCTCTTCAGTCAATGAATTAATTGTCTCTAACTCTCAGAATGGAGAGCTCTGGTAATCTATATGCTTTAAAAACCTATTTTCTCAAGTATTGTTCATAAGTAGTAAGCAGGGAGAATAATTATTTAAAGTTATTCTTATAAGGACAAAGATATTTTTCAGCATTACATTCATTACATTTGAAAGTGAAGAACTTCCTGTTGCCTTTGGTATTCAAAAGCCCCTTCACAGTTTAACCACTGCCCTTCAACTGAATTAACTCAATGGTACTGATTCAATAGCCTTTGTAACCCAATTTTTCTGCTACATACCTAGATTTTTGCACTTTTAAATTATTATTATTACTACTACTACTATTATTTTGTTTTAGAAAGCTTCATAGTTGAGTTTTTGTTTGTACATCATCTGAAAGAAGTGATGGAATATCCTAAAGATTTAACAAAATCTATCACTGTGTATAGACACTGATAAGCGTGGAGGTGGCAGTCACCTAAGAAAACATTAAATATAGTAAGAATTTCAGAACAATTTAGGAACTGGTAGATGTTCTGCTGCCATGGATGTATCTCCTTGCCTTACTGCTATTTTTTAATGCTTAAGAATTAACAATAAACATAAATCAGAATTGTGTGCCTGGGAGTGCAGCAATCACCTGCTGAGAAGCAAGTGATCTTATCAGGAAGGTTTATTTTCAAAATAGTGTATGGAAAAAAACCCAATAGGTCACAGAGTTCACTCAAATTTGAAACCCTTTAAGGCTGAGGGAGCTTTTACCCACAGGAATCTGTGAAATGCAGCTGTACCACCACTAGAACAGTTTAAACAAAATGCAGAATGCTCTTGATTGCATAACCCCTGAACCCTTTTACCACACCTCATTGTTCTCATTGTGTCTAACATTGACAAGGAGTATGTGACACTATAAGAGGATTTATGTGAATAAGATGTACAAAACAAAACAAAACTAGAGAAAACTGAAAAATATCGTTGTTCTTCAACTCGTCGTTCTTCAACTGCCTCTCACCATGAACATGTCACAGTTGCAAATGAATCAGGGACAAAGGGCCAAGGGAAGCAGGATCAGATGTGTGGCTACAATAACAGCAACAGCCATTTACATCATAGCTCCTAAAATAAAGCAAATTAAAAATGAAAATGTTGAATGTTTCAGAGGCCTAGAACTTTGAAATGTGTCTTCAGTAAGAGCCCATGGCTAAGAATTTACCATATCAGGATGGTTCCATGATCTAATCTCATCATTACATGATTAAATACACATGTTCAATGAAGTAGAGGACAAAAATTTATCCACTCAAAACCAGGGGTAAAACTACTTCATCAGGATGAGAATTTTCTGTATGTTCTCTGTCTGTGCAAATCAAGGAGAACTCACAGTTTTAAGCTCTTCAGGTTTTAAAGCACCCATCAGCATTTTCACCCACTTATCCAGTATCTCATGGGATACAACAGAATAAAAAATCTGGGTTTTATTTCACAAATTTATTCCATATTCTTGTGGTTTTAATTGACTTTGGTGTAGATTTTTGAGTTAATAATTTGCCTATAATGTCAAGCATCTGTGGACTAAGACCCCGGGTCCATCTACTTGAATAATAATGCATCTAGGAGAAGTCACTGGTGCTTGCTACAGAGTAGGAAGGAATTTGGCTATTTTATCCTCAGGTATCCCACAGTTTAGAACTAAGGGAATGGATAAAGACACATGTAACACAGTCTCTGGCTGCTTTCTTTTTGTTCTCACTGAAGAAATGCAAGAACATCCTTAGCACTCCTTTAGCTCAGGAAGATCCTTAGACATTTGATCTTCAATATCATCAAGGTGCAAAAGCTGAGAAATGGATTTTAGCAAGCCACTGTAAACAGTTTATCTATTTACCTCCTGCCCTTTCATCTTAAGAAGAAGAAAAAGGAATACAGGGACAAATTAGTGTTTTAAGTTCAGTTTCCATTTCTGAAAGCAGTTTTTCTAATGGGACCTGATCATTGCTCAATAATTCTGACTGACTGACCCATTAACTTCATTATAAACATTAGCTTTGTTTTACTAAAAAAACAAAAGAAAAATACACTTTCTCTAAATCATTGATCAATACAGTTAGCTTTTCTTTTTGACCAGCTAGGTTTCCATAATTTTCATTACATTTGACTGAAATCAACATTTGTTTTAAAGGAGAATGCAATGCCATTTGTAAGTAGAACTTTTATATTAATTTACAGGCAAATTTCAAATTACAATTGATAGCTACTTTGCTGTAGTCTGGAATGCATAAACAGTTTTGCATTTATCTTTGGATCCATGAGCAGTCTCATAAAATATTGGCAGAGGTAGTTTCATTCATACAATATTCTTAATCACTAGAGAAAAAGTGATTATGTGTTCTTAACTCTTGTTGACTTCACTGTCAATATTGCAAGCCATAGTGATGATAGGGGCAATCAAAGATAAAGTAGTTGGCTAATTGAAACAAAATTTTGTGCTGTCTGCAAAATCAGTAAACTGGTGAGTCTGACCTCAATTTTTTTCATCTTGGCTTTCCAAGAAACATTCTGTTCTAGGTGAAAGGTAGATTGGTCAATCTCTCCTGGCAAGAAAATTGGATGTGACTGAGCTGTAGAAAGAAATATCCTGGTCCCACTGAGATATACTTAGTTAACATTTAAATCAACTTGAATGAAATTACTATCCTATGTAGCCTTTATGGACTACATGAGTTCTGTTTAGTACTTTATAGCACTATACAATCATCAGATCAACGTCAATGAGATTCAAACATGTCACAGTGGCACATTTTGCAGACCACATAATTTTGACAGATCCAAAAGCAAAAACATTGTGTTCTGTGTCTGACCTACTGCCTAAATTCTATTGTTCTAGGCATGAGCCTCCAATTCAATAAACAACTCTGTGTATTTAGAACAGTTTCAACACATGCACAGAGTCCAACACTTTTTGGGACAGACTGCTTTGTGTGAACAACAGGATTTGTCCACAGACACAACAGTCATTCATCCAGAGAATCACTAAATCACGATACAGAACAGTAGTGTAGCACATTTTTGCGAAAGGTGATGGCTTCCTACCAAAATCAGGAGGGCAGTGGATCTGGATCTGTAGTTTGGTTTTCAAAAAAATTAAGTGGGCTCTTCATAATGGAGAAAGTTTGCCTGTGGAAAACAAGCCATTAACAAACAAAGCAATGGAACAGTCCATGTGTAACCCGGCTTTTTTCTCGGATACATTATGCTAATTTCCTACAATCCACTTGGGATGCTGAATGGGAAAACTGAGCTGTAATATCCATGCACAGGGCTTAATAAGGAATGTACTGCAGGCTGACAAGGTGGATTATGACAACCACTACAAGAAGACAATGATGTCCAAGTCAAGAGCAGGTTTGTCAATACTACTCAAAATTTGTGTTGTTAAGATGAGAATATTCAATAACATTATTGCTATTCAAGGCAGTTCTGTAGCAAACACTTTCCACTTGCAAAGTGAAAGTGGGTAGGATCTCTTTAAGGCAGGGTATGGATAAAAAGGAAGCAGCTGTTACACTAATCTGAGGGCTCCACTTTAAGGAAACCTGAAAATGAAAACAGAAATGAAGGTCTGAATCTCTTATGTGTTGTTACCCACTATGACACAGATTAACACTCTAAAACACGTTAGATGGGAATCTGAGAAGTGTAAAGCTGTTAAAAACCTTAATTTACAACTACTAATTTTCAGCAGTTACAATGGTTCATAACATTATACATTATTATACTATATATACATGTAGTATATACATATACATATATAGAGAGTAAACATTTTTTAAAATATTAGCATATTATCTGGGAGCTCATACAAAAATATTTAAGCTTTAAAAGCAACAATAAAAATAAAATTTTGTTTCATAATTTAAAAAAACAACATATATTAGTAAAAATATGTTAAGGAAATGGTGGCCCATTGCACTTTGCAAGGAAAAATATCTAATTCTGAGGTCTAGGGATCAAAGTGAGAATTATGAAGTGAGAACTTAATTCAGGAAGAAGTTAGGATTTGCAGAAACATTTGTATATTCAAAGAACTATTAAAGCTTTTTCACAGAAGTAACAGATAATTATTCAAATACATCATAAGGCTGATTTAACACAGTTTAACCAGAAAACAGTAAGTGAAAAAAGTCAGGGAGTGGTCTGAACCTTTTGATTTGTGTAGTGAATTCCTCTGAGTTTATAATCACTGAGAAATATCAGAACTGACAAAGGATTTGCAGTTTGATTGGAGATTATTTGTTAATAAATTTGGGGAAAATCTAAAATTTTTCAGAAAACACACTTGAAAGGAGCAAAGGTAGATATTTGTTTTAGGTGCATTTCATACATAGAGTAAGTCACAGATGAGTCATAATTCAAAAGATGAAACAATAGCAGCTATTATATTTTTTAAAATAGCAATATCCAGAAATTTTTTCTGTCTTCAACACGGTTCTTTTAACATAAATTATAATTTTCCTTTAGCTGTGCAATATAAACTTCCTAAGTGAGAAAATACAGCTATTAGTTTACTTTTACTTTCACATTAAATGCGGATAAAAACTTTTGCCATATCTATTCCATTTCAGAGACCTCCTTTGAACAGTTTTGCTCTGGTTTTATTCTCATCTAACTCTAGCCATATAGTTCACTTAAAAACTTGACCTTAACTCATGGCAATCAACTGGGGAGATTCTAACATGCCCTGGAAGACACTCTGGTTTAGTTTGTTTGAAAGAAAGAAGTGGAAGACAAAGATCCTTTAGACTATATGGCAATTATATCTCTATTTAGAGGGTACTTATTATGTATTTTAACACTGATTAGATCATTTAATATCACAGTTAAATAGTAAACTGTCTCAGGAAAGAAACTTTTTTTTTAGAAATATAATTGGTATACTCTGGCAAAAGAAATGTAGCAGATGATCATTTGCAAAAGAAAAGCCAAAACAGAATGAAATGTTCTCTACTAGTTAAGAGAAACTCTCTCTTTCTAATTTTATCCTGAATTTCTATTAATTTGATTTTTTACAAAACTGCTTTTACTATTCTTTTAGATAGCTTTTCTTTTTCACACATTGTTCAGGTAACTTAAAATCTACTTCCACCTTTACTAGAGGTACAATAGCTTCCTTCCTCATTCCTGAAGTGTGCATCATTGTATTTTCATGAGGATAACTAAACTATCTTTTCAAATCAAATTTAAAGTGCATACCATAACATATCCAGAACAGAATGTGACAGCTTGAACCAAACATATTAGTGCCTTATGCAAAATAGTGGGTATTTAACTTAGAGTCTGCAAAAGTTTTATACTATATTTAATTACCCTATGGAGCAAGTCTTGCTGAAATCCTAGGTTTGGATCACAGAAAATAAGAAAAAATTACCAAAATGTACTGGACAAGTCTTTCCAGAAAGTCAGTTCTGAATATATTCTTATTACTGGAGAATATTAAAGAATAAGTCAGAAGATAAAAGAAAAAAAAGCCTATTCAATATCTCAGTTGTAATAAATTAGTTGTAACAGTTAGCTACAAATAACTACTGTAAATTAAGAACTCCAGAGACACATAGGTATCCAAATGCCCTCAAATTTCTAATTTTTTTCCTTGTACCTTGGGCAGTTTTGTAAAATGCCACTATTATTAAGCAGCTCAGAAACAAGATAATTAATATTTATGTGAGAAGCTAATGAGAAGGTGGTGAGGCTTCCAATAATTAATGAAACAAACAGAGCCAGGAAATGCAATGTTGCCAAAAATTCCATAGTCTATGCTTCTTAAGCAACTCATAGTTGTGTTGTTTATAGTATTCTATTTATAGTCAATCATCAGCTGGTTTTGGAGGCAAAAGCAGACAGTTCAGCTGGCTTTAGTGCAAACCATGTAGAAAAAGGCAATTTCACTAGATAAAGGAGCAGAGCGTGAAATGTGTAGGAGTGAGGAAAGAAGGCTCTTGCCCTAATCTCTACCCAGATTTGCCAAAAGTTTGATCCCAGATGTATCACCAAAGATTCCCAAAGATTTTAATGGGTATCTTTCTTTCCAAAAGAATTGATATAAAGACATTTCACCTGTACTATATAGCACTGGAGTTTTGCATTCCAATGATATTTTGACATGAATTTGATTCATCACCCCCCCACCTCCCCCCCCAAAAAATATGGCAGTGTTGTTTTATGGCAAAGATGCTAGTCCTAAGATTTTACAAGGTGGTTCTGCCCTGTCACAGTCAGATCAGATTATTGTCTTTCTGCATGTTGTATTTGGAGTGTGAATTCAGTGTTACTGGAAAACAACAAAGGAGTTATTTAGGAACAATGCTGTTTGGATTAATGCTTTTATTTATACTATTATGATTTCCTTGCAAACATTGCTTTGTCCTTACCTTTGTTTTTCCTATAATTTTCCCACATATTTGATAGCAATAATAAGGGTGGAGGGGAGGAGTGGTTAAGATGGAATTAATTAGTAAAGTTCTTTTGTGTAGCCCATGTTGTGACTGGGCTTTCACAAAGATCTGACTGTTCAGATTGATGAGGATTGCCTGGACTTTCAGAAATTTCAGGCACTTTAGTTCAATCTACCACCTCAGTTTGCATCCTGGGTTAATGACACTTTTCTCAGTTTTATCTTAAATATTCCCACCAAAAGTCCATTAACCAAATGAAACAGTGAAGCAGACGAGAAAGTGAGTGATATGTGCATATATGTCGTCTGTGAACATAACTTTAAGCCATTACCATTTCACTTACACCCAAAGCACAAGAATCATAGTACAGGACAGAATCATAGTAATACTTGTAGTTGACTTTTATTGCTTCGCAGCTCAGGAAGATTCCCTCTATTTTATAAAGTTTCTGCAAATATCCTCCTGCACTTGACAAAAGTAGGTTAAGAAAACCTTGATCTGCCTCCTGTCTTGTTTTTAAGTTTTCAGCCTCCTTTTCCAGGTGATTATCCTGATCTCAGCAGGGAACCTCCAAAATGTTAACTGGGAAATTTGTAATTAAACATTTTCTGAGAGAACAATTCTTTTTTCTTAGACATCTAATTTTAGAGTGTGTGCACTTATTTTGTTTGCTCTTTAGATTATCCTTTGGGACTTTTAGTCCAAATGAGAGATTAAAACCTCTACTCTTTAGGGAAGGTTTGCCATTAAAGAAAGGCAAATGCAGAATTAATTTCCTTAGTTTTATTAATTTTCTTAGCCTTCAGAAGATTATTTTTTTTAATCCAAGCTAGCCACCAAAGTTATGGTTACAGAAAATGGAAGCATAGATGTTCCAAAGAGAAGATTGTCACAAGTGTATAAAAATGGGATGAATGCTTTATTCAAGCATTTACTCATTTACAGCATTTACTCATGCTGTTCTCTCTACTAACTGCAAACAAAGAATCTGTGCATTAAAACCTAATCCCAATGTTTGAGAAGTTCTGCTTTATTTTATATTTTATTTGGAGAAAAACAGCAACAACAACAATTGCTTTCTAATGTTATATTTTCTAATTTTTAAAGCAAAAAATCCTATGCTTTTCTGATTTTGTTCTTAAGGAAAAAAAAACCAAAAAACAAACCCTAGATTTATAAAAGGTGTTGTTTCTATTAAAAGAAGGAAACATTTTTCAAAGTCTCAGAAATCCTCAAAGTAAGGGGAAAGAATCCCTTGCCAGAACTGCCAGTTAGGGTATGGATGGGCTGGGGGGTAAGGGGTGGAATGTAGTCTGCATCAAGAAGCCTTTAACAGGTGTTAGGCAAGGCCCTGCAAGAGAAAAAGGATCAGCTGTTTTGCCACAAGCAAGCAGATCTGATTTTGTGTGTTGACCTTCCCCACATGTGGTTCCCCACGGAGGGTAACTGGGCTCCCCACTCAGACTGCAGGCAGCATAATTCTCTCTTTCTGACAGCAGGAGCAGTGCAGTTGACACCCAAGGATTCTAGGATGGGAACACAGGAATTTTTCTGCTCTTCCTCTGCCTTATCCCTCCATACCCCTCTCCCCCAGAACATGCTTAGTGACCACCAACTTTCAAGGTAGACCTGCACACAGACAATACATTTTGATAAAAGTGTGGATAAAGATGTGATTGCAATACATCACCATTGCAGTATGGGGCATCTTTTATTTACAGAATGAAGTTTAGTGAAGTGGATAGAAAGTGGCAACTAAATTTTTAGATTAATCTGTTACTTGTTAAGCATTTTACTGGAGTGTTTTCGTTTTACTCAAGATAGAGAGAATCTTTAGACTGTATCTAATGGATAGCTGTACCGATGTTCCCAGGGGATTGTTAGACCTAAGACAGAACAAAGCACCACCACTGCTTAATTGGTGCAGTATTAGCAAACACTGAATTTAATTCAGAAGCATTGGCCTGGAGAAAAGGGGTTATCTAGTGTTTGCCCAGATGTTTGAATCAGGGTTCTGGCATTTTGTTACAGAAATAAAAGATTCAAAGAGAAAAGTAAGTTGCTGTATAAAATTTTTATTCTTGGTTCAAACTATTGTGTTCAGGTTCTTTTTATTTTTTGCTTTTGGGTATGGGGGCCTGAAATGTAACTTTGGATGTTGTTGGCTGGCTACATATGCATACTTAATAATATTATTCAGAATAGTCATTAAAAGCAATTAGGGACCACCTTTCTTACTTTACTCTTGTGTATTCTTTCTTGCTTCATGGATAAATTAAAATTTCAGGCATTAATGGAATATAGCCTGTTAGTAGATAAGGTAAATATTATCTACCAGCTGTGGCTATAGTAACATATTCCAGTGAGAGTCAAGAAACACCATACCACTGTGCTCATAAAACAGCTATGATTGCATACAAACTCAACTGACAGTGAAATAGAGTCTGAAAATCTACATATTTATTAAAACAGAAAAGAAACACAGAGAGGCTGGTGCTTGCTCTACTTTGAAATTTCTTTGTTATTTCTATTTGAAAATTTAAAATATATGACTTCTGAGTTTCTCTAAAGCTTTCACGTTACACTTAGTATGTAACTACAGTGGAGCAAAACTACTGCCTTCACTTTAAAAAGGTTTTATACTACTGAGAATCATCTAAACATCTCCCAGGTGTAGCAGGCAGGAATTTGTGTACTTCTGTGTACATCAGGGCAGATTAATTACTGTTCTAAATAATGCTAAGTTAAGAAAAGTAGACTGTGAAAAACTGATGATTTATCGTGCAGAGCTATGTTTCCTTGCACAGCTTTGTAAATGATCATAAGGCCTGCTATCTCTTCAGGATTTTTATTACTGGCTGAAGAGAATGAGGTTGGCAGAGCACTGGAAGAGGCTTCCCAGGGAGATTGCAGATTCTCCCTCTCTGGAGACGTTCAAAAGCCATCCGGGCACATTCCTGTGTAACCTGCTCCAGGTGACCCTGCTTTGGCAGGGAGGTTGGACTGGATGATCTCCATAGGTCCCTTCCAACCCCAACTATCCTGTGATTCGGTAAAGAGATGAAATTAGAAGACATGGAGGAAATAAAACAGTTCTACTGTGAGCTAAACCTTCTGGGATTTGGTTGTATTCGGCATGGTCTGTGCTGGGATTTTGGTTTATGTCATTGTAGGTTGATTTTTATTGTTGATCTTGTCTTTGTTTTTATGTTGTTGTTATTGTGGCTGGTTGGGTTTTTTAATGGTAAAACTGTTAATTTCAATGACAGAATAGAGAACTCCTCCCCTTTTTTAATCTTACTAATAAAATTAGAAGTGTAAACTTGTGCTGCAGCACAACATGTAAAGTGAACTAATCTCATCAGAACTAAATGGGAATTCACAGTATCAAAGCTCAATACATTGGTCTTGTAGTATCATTCTGAGAGATGGGGGAATTTCCTCCTGGGCATCATGCACAGTCTTCAACAAGTTGCTAAGACTGCGTGTGTGTTACACATTGAAGTGCTTTATTCCTTTTACTCAATACATCAGAATATGTAGGACAGTCCCTAGAGCCACCTAAACAAGTTTTCCCTTCTTCGCAAGAAGCTTATTTAGAGGTCAGAAACTTCTCCTGTGACAAGCGCCCTGATGATATGGTGTCTCTACCTGAGAAAGTCCCGTGCTTTTGTGTCGTAGATAAATATGATGATTATTGGGAGGTTCTGCAATACTGATGAAGGAAGAAAGGGGAAGAACGGCACATTAGATATTGCCATGTAGCATCCCTCTTATTTTTCTATTTATAGAACTAATTCTCTATCAGTATTTTAGCAAGTGGACTAAAGGATTCAGATGCACATCCCCCTCAGGTTATTTGCAAGTAGCTGATCTGTGCTGTTGCAACTGAGTTCAAGAGCTGAGTTTTGGAGCTTGCTTTTCATTTCCCTCCCAACAATGTTCATGGAGCTTCACAAAATTGTTCCTGATTTGCATTACTATAACATAAATGAGAATCTCAAGTTATCTGTGCTCTCTTTGCTGTAGTTGCTGAGAACATAATTTCTTCTTTGCCAAAAACCCCAGAAGAAACAATGGAACAGATTTTCAATTTGTAATGGTTTTTGCTGATTTTTCTCTCCTTACTTCTCTCTAATTTGTATCCTCTGTCTATCTCAGGGTGCTTACATAAATCACAGGACATATTGGAGGGATTTACAGTTTACTTAAAGATTAGTATTTAAGTTGTTGCTTTCAAATTTTATTAATAATATATTATGTTTTCCATTTCTGCTCTACATTTTTTTTGTGGATGTTGCTGAAAGTACATTTGAAGGAGAGAAAAAAAGCATGTTAAAATAAAATGGAAAAAATTCATTTGCAAGCGATGGTGCATAAGTAAGTAAGTTTATTAGCAAAAACAAGTTATCAATATGTAAGTTCTCATCTTATGTAAATCTAGTTATCTTTATCTGTACCAGAGAACGGTTTAGGCTAAACACATCAGTGACTGTAAAGTAAACATAGCTTGTCAAAAGTTAAAATACAGGAATTTTTCTTGTTGTTGCCAGCAATTCTATGCTGCTCTGAATGATGAAGCAGAGGTAAGAAAATAAACACATATTCCTCACATAAAATTAATCAGATTGTTGGGTGAAAGACAAAGAATTTACAGCATTTCTACTTCAGGTAAGTAACCAACATACTTCAGCTTCTCAGACCTCTAAGGTATGTTCACTCTTTGTGAGCACACAGTAAACCACTTCATTTTTATTTGTCCTTGGTGCTAAATCGCAGAGAGGATTGCAAAGGTGCAGTGGGGGTGGGGGTCCAGAATCATCTTGTTAATGGAAACAGCAAAGAGCTGGAGGCCAGTAAAGCCTCTGCTGTGCGTGAGCGGTCAAGTCATCTGCTGCCTTTTTCATCATCCTTTGACACAGTACAGAAGAAGTAGACTAACAGCTGAATCTCACTGAAAATGCAAACCTATTTTTGGATAAAGATTTAATAACAAGCAAATAAAATTAACCAATCTTTTACGGAATTTCATTCCAGCTGCACGGCATTTGCACAAAGCAGGGAATCCCAGATGATAAGATCGTCTGAAAGAAAAAAAGAAAAAAAAAAAAAAAGTGAATTTGATGCAATTCTCCAGTTCTGCTGTCCTTTTAAAAGTCCAAATTCAGTTTACCTGAATTTCTAGTAGCCAATTTGGCTTAGTAAAAAAACCGATTAAGGGCCTTTCAGCTCCTATTTAGGGTAAAACATGTTGTGCTTTTCTGACAGTGCCAAAGTACCATAATTATGACTGTGAAATTATTTTGACACTTTTAAAATATGAGACATCTAGTAGGAAGTGAATTTATTAGCTGTGCTATATGAAGTGTGTTAAAAGGAAAAATATAGCTGATATTATAGATTTGTCAGGAGGGAAGAGCTAGGTGACGTGGAGGTGATACAGCTACTGTTGGTCAACAGAGGAGAGAGCTTAAAAACCAAGAATAATGGTTTGTTTACATATTTTTATTTGGATGATTTGTTGATTGATTCCCTGAATGCAGTGTACACCCGAGGGCTGCGGGAATTGTGTTAGTTGGGTCACACAGGGCTCATGGGACTTCCAGCCTGGACAAACCTGCCTGCCTGTGGCAGAGTCGTGCTGTGTGAGGAAGAGCAGCTTGGCTTGCTTACAGCTGATTCAGACAGCCAGGGCATCCCACTGTGCTGCCTTGCTAAATGGGAAGACTCCTGCGTTAAAACTGACAGACACTTCCAATTCCTCTACATGATGATCCCCAGTCTCCTCCTCTCCTGTAAAACCCTTATAGATCTGTGGATGAAGTATCAAGGATTCATTTTGTGCTCTTCATTCTAATCCTGCCACTGTCCTAATTGAGCCTGCACTTTGGATAGCATTTTTATTTCTATTTAATTATCTACGACTTTTTGTTCTGGTCATTATTACTGCCATCATTCCCCCTCTACAGTTATTTTAATTTGCATCAGTTAATTTCAGGTTCACGTTTCACACAGCGTAGAAAAATAGATGTCCAAAACTGCTTACAGTCTAGAGACAGACAAAGAAAAAAATGACATTTGTTTTGGGTTTTTTATGTGAGTATACAGCATGGACCAAAAGAGAATATATATGCAGAGAGAACCAGTTTGTGCTGAAGAACATTAAAAAACAGTTGACATTTCAGGGTTGTAAAGTTTGGATTAATTCTCCTCTGGTCTTTGGTATTGAATAATTTTTTTGTGTCTAGAGTCCATTAGGTGCACTCCTGGAGCATAGCTTCCAGTTACTTTCAGTTTGAAAGGAATCCTGTTTGTGCACTCTAAAACTGTTTCACAATGTGAATCAAAGTAACAGAGAAAAAAAAGGGAGAGAGGATAGCAGGGAGGTTGAAATCAGAATTATAATGCTTTGTATTTAGAAAAGAGGACAAAGAATTAAATTCTTTGTCTCAGTTCCTCTAGAATTCTTTTACCAGGACTGATTTTGAGTCTAAAATTACTTAATACTAGTAAAAAGATTCACACAAAAAAGCATATTTATTTAGCAGTGCAGCAAATATACTGAAAGAAAACCCAGCTTACAAATTTAAGGCAGGGGAAAAGTGTTTTGCACCATTTTATGTAAGAATATATGCACAATCAATCCTGGTTTCCACTGCTGCCAAACAGAACTGTCAACTGTTGAAAAAGTGAAAGAAGCATCTCCAAAGATGATGATTCTGGTTTTCATGTTTTGTGGCTTATTAAAAGACTTGAATTCTTATGAAAAATCATTATTTCTTATATAATTTTGTTTCTTCTTCGCTGATGCTCGTACATATATAAATAGATACAATATTTCTATTTCACTGCTATGCTCTGAAAAGCTGGACAGCTAGACAACTGTTTTCAGTATTTTCTTTGGATATCTGAAGTTTAAGTATTCTGCTGTGGACCAACACTGCCCCACAAAATTCAATCACACTGCACCTGTTAAGAATTTTGCCTCAGTGTAAGTCCTTAATTTTAGCAAAAATTTTCTCCCTATAATGGCTTATAATGCTTTAGTTTTTATTAATAAACTCAAAATTTCAAACAACTAAGATTAAGGAAACTGTTGGGAATCTGGTGAAAGAGAAGAACAAGAACCGAGAAAAATGTAAATTTCCCCGACACTAGGGAGTGTCTCCTGATTCTGCCAAATCTAGCAGTAGCACATCTAAACTATTTTATGAAACTTTATCCAAAGAAGAACAAAATCCCTCCTAATTCCAGTGGTCCTGAATCTTTAAGGTTTTTAAAATGTGAGGTACCAAAAGAATATCATTGTCAGGCACATATATTTATTTCACCAATGTAACAAACTATGGGTATATTATGGCTGTACCACAAGATTTTGGTCAACTTCTAGTGCAGAAATGAAATACTGTGAATTTTTGTCATCAGGCAGAATCCCCTGCTTGGCTGAGGATGGTAGGAGTAAAAAGATTTAAATGAAGCAAGGAATTAAAATCAGTAGCAGGAGCACAATTTAATTGATGGGTCCTGTTAGAAAACCTATTTCTCAAATAATTTGAGTTCTATGGTTCTGAAATACATGTTGACATATGCACTTACATAAACACTCATTGACAATTAAGGGAATGTTCTCTAACATAACTGGCCCAATATTACTGTCACTCTGTTCAAAAAAGAAAAGGGAAGCAGTAGAGGTTCTGTTTCCTTTTAACTTTGAGTTAATGCAAAAGGTGGATTTAGTTTTCCTAATCTAAAATAATATTGTGACACCTTTATTCTACATCAATCAAATTTGTTGTAAAACCAGTGACTACAGAAAGTCCAAGGTAGGTAACAAAAGCTGTACAATATGTAGTAAATCCTCTGCTTCTTAGCAATGCTCTAAGGTCCATCTATTGTAAAAATAAAAGCGTAAAACAGAATACACACACCATCTACAATACATCAAAAGTAAAGGAACGAACCCTTATCTACATTTCTGAGCAGGACTATCAGATAATAATCCTTGCTTCAAAAAGGAAAAGAAAACAAGAATCTGGTCCTTAAATCTTAGGCAAACTGAAGGGGATTGCAGCATTAATAAAACCTACAAAGAAAGTGTCCATCAGCAAATCCTATACCCAGAGCCATTCCCTTCCTGCACTCTCTGGATGGCACAGGGACCTCCCACAGCAAGCCTGTATCTGAATTTAGACAAAGACCTGGGCCCAGCCTTTGTAAAAGATTGCAATATTTGTTCTGCACTGTCCTCAAAGGGCTCTTGGTTACTGCAGTTGTGAACATTTATTCTATATTAAACCATTTAGTACAAAATTATCTCAGATGTAACTCCACTGAAGTAAATGAAAGCCAGAGAAAGAGTTATCCTTAGTGAGGAATAGTGAGGGAATTTTCAGACAAAATCTATGCCTAGAAAGAGCAAGGGCTGAGAGTATGTATTAACAGTCTCCAGTAAAATGCATATTGAAAAATCAGATCCCAAGATAAACCTCAGATGAAATTCAAATATATAAGGCATGAAAATATGTAATTTGTTGCTTTTCCCTGCCTACATATGATATTTATAAGTTCAGAGCGGGTTCGCTTTCTAGGGTAAAAAAGAAAATCAAACATTTTAGTTGGTCTGTTAGAAATTAGTTATTGAATAAGCAAAATAAATGAAGTTTGAAAACTCTCAACTGATTTGACTGCTGGAGTATAATTTTGGGTTTTGGTTTCCCCTCCTCACAAAATATATATATTCATTGGTTCCAGCAGTGCTAGCCTTGATTTACAGCAGTGTAACTGGGAGGAGATCTATCTCCTGATGGAGCACTATCTCACATTTCTTCTAAACACATGCATCATCAGCCTGGGACAGCTAATGACTACTGGGGATGATGATCAGTAAATTAAAAATTCTCTAATGAGGCTTTGATATGGTACAGTGTAATGGCTCCAAAGGAGACAATACGGTCTACTGGGTCATTGATTTGTTAGCTACAAATTCTCTTTGTGTGCCATAACATTAATCAGTTTTAATGGCTCCAATGGAGGCATATTAATTAATTGCAGCTCCATTAATAACTCCCTGATTATGTATTTACCTGACCAAGACTGTAGTGTGCATTTTAGAAACTCTTTAATTATGTTTTACACAATAGTGGCTCCAAGGGAGACTATAAACAGTGCATTGCAGGTGCTCTTATTTCCAAACATTATTCCGAAGGCTATTTGACAAACTTTTGGCTAATTTTGAGACAGATACACTGTGATATTTTTAAAGTTTATTTCATTAGTATAAATCAGGCCCATATGGACAAACAACCAAGAACTCAGGGTAAAATACCTGGATTATTTTTAGCTTCAGCTCCTGGAAGTCGCGTTTGGCAAAACAAGCTACACCCTTGGTATACAGATGGCCCCGTAAGGCACCATATGAGGCCTTTAGCTGATCAAAGGGAAGCATCCTCCTTCTGTCTTCATGAGCACTGAGGGCTCTCTTAACTCTAACAGCCTTCCAGACAGCATTGCACTGTGCTGCCCAGCTCCTCAGTGGAGAAGGCTGAGGTCAGAGTTGGTAGATACAGGCAATGCACACAGAGCTACTACACAGTGTAAAAAGCCTTGCTAGAGAGATCAGCAATTGCTTCTGAAAGGACTCTCAGAGGACAGTGTTCCGTTTGGTTTGTCCCTCTTCATGGTCACTCTTTAACAGAAGGAAATTCAAAGAATGACAAGCATCCTGAAGCAAATTATTTCAAAGCTTGCAAGGTTACTGATCATTCCATGAATCTATTTATTATATTTACTATCATCATTTCACTTGCGTACATTTGTGCTTGCAAAATTCCATGAAGATTCAAAATTTATTCCCTCAAGTTTGCATCTAAGTTCTTCCTTTTTCTTTTTGCAAATTTCACTTTCCATAATTTGTCTTGAATTTTTTATCACTGGTAAAATTTCCTGCCTTTTCCCTTCATCTCTATCCAATTCTCACATTTAAATCAACAAATAAAATAAAGGTACGTTACCAGTAAAGAAAAATGGAGATTGGATTTTTTCAATATATTTTAGTATTGATTTTAGTCTTGGAACTTCATAAGTTTAATTCTTATTCCTGGACTCTCTCTCTTCCTCCAAGTACCTTTAGGAGACCAAGGGAGTATTCCTTTTTTTTTTTTTTTTAACAGACAATGTCCGCTCAATGCCATCATGGGAACAGAATATAAATTTCAGCATTATGCAAGAGAATATGAATAAAACCAAACCTGTTTAACCAAGAATGACTTTCAAAGACTAATGTTGCAACTCTTGCCATTAAGATAACTGAGTTTATAAGAAAAATCATATATATAAACACTCACATTTCATCTACCTGGACTGTAGTATAACATTTTGTGTGATAGCACATGGGTAATAAAATAAAGAAAAAAAGAAAAAGATAAAAAGATGATGCGCATGAATATTGTGAAGTGAATGTACCTTAGGAAAGGTAATAGGCAAGACTGATGGGAAAGATACTCGAAAGATACAAAGGAGATTACTTGTGAAATTCCAGAATCTCACTCAAAACTCACCTCATTTAATATCTTAAGTAGAAAAAAAAAAAAAAAAAAAGAAAGCTGTAGGTGGCTAAGTTTAAAATAACACAGAACTGAGACATCTTTGCAGAAATAGCAAAAGAATAGCAAAAAAAATTAGCATTTGGAACAAAATGGATGAAGTTGAACTGACAACTGGAATAATAGCAAGAGTTTAGTGTTTGAGCATAAAAAATATAAGGATGAAAAAATAAAGGTATTTTGAAGCTAATAAATATAAGCACCATAATAAAGTAACACATACATGCCTAAGAAATACATAAGACAAAAACCTCACTGCGTGAGCTAACTGACCTAAAAATATCCACAAATACATTTAAAAATTCAAATTAGGAGTTTCTATCTCTCACCGCAACTAAATCCAAACAAAATCTTTCACTTTGGGCAAGTAAATCCTATTGGATTTATCATAATGTTTTTGAGAGGGAAGAGAAAATGCAGTGCACACGTTGTGGCTTTCCTTGATAGGACAGAAGGACCATGTTTCTGTTGTCTCCCACTTAATGAGTTTTTATGTGAAACAGCTACTTGAAAGCTAAACTCCCACATCCATCAGGCTTTAGAATCACTGACTGTTTTACCTGTTCTTCATGAGAGGAAGACAAAGCTAGGTGTCTTCAGCATCTTGCATTCCATATGGCACTAATATCTCCCTTTGTAGCATCATGACTAATTGGACAGTTAGAGAAGAAATAAGTCAGCACCATCATGAAGTCTTCAGGATCTTAACTTTTTTGTTAAACAAACATGAAAAATGACTGTAGATATGAACAGATATAAACATTTGTTGGTGCACATCTTTTAGGAACCATGCCTTTCTGTGCCTCTGCAACACAGGATTTCTGAGAACTAATAGCTGCATCTGACAAACAGTGCCACGCACTTCTGTAATCATCACAAAGCATGACTCCTGGCAGGAGTGTCAAATACTTTATTACAAGCATTTCATTTGCCTTGTAGCTTCAGAAAAGCATACGCTGTGTTCAGGCAACAGGTTACAGCTTTTTGTTTTGTTTTTTTTTGTTTTCCAAGACCTCTTGTAAGGTTATTTCTTTTATTAAAAAAAGAAGGAAAAGGATGAACCGATACTGAATGAATGGATTTATACTAGACTTTTATCAATGTTATTAAGATCAGTGTATGAACCTTGTTAGAACAATCTCCTTCAGTACAGCTTGCTTAAGTATAAATATAAACCAAGCATTTTACTATTCCAACCTGATAACTGAGGATGTTCTATAGAAAAGGTCACCAAATACATCAAATTAATGAGTGGAATGTGAGGAGCTACCTACAGATAGGAAAAATATGAGCTTGCTCTTGATCTTGTAAAAATATTTATTTATGATAATTTATGTGGACAGAAGATCTTTGCTATATTTTTAATTTCAACCAAAATGAGTGATGTATCTCTCTACATATATCAGAATGCTGCAATAGCAGCCATATCTGACATTTATTTTTGTGAAAATGGGCTTCCTGAGTAGTGCATTGGGCAATGCAGTCACTCATTTTCTTTTGCCTGCATTTTATAAAAGTGCAAGGTTAAGATGACTGTTTATCAAACCAAAGCCCATTACTTCTGCATCTACCGCTGCACACTTAGTTAAAGAAAATGAAAAGGAGGTCATAAAAATTTGTACAAAAATTAGGTCAAAACCAGCAGACTGGATTATATGAAAACATATAAAAGGACTCAAGCTTCATTAATGAAGTAAGACCTTAGTAAAGCAGAATTATACTGTGATCCAAGGAGTAATGAAAACTTTTAAAAGAAGTTTAAAAAGAGGACTTATATGAAATAGCTAAATCTGGAACAATACAGGAAGTCAGGAAGGAATTAAAGTGAAGAAACTGTCATTTACAAGACAAAGGAATTAATTGTTTAGGAGTCCTTTGTATGGATGTAACTTTAAAACTGTATTTACTTGGACTGCACTCAGTCCAACACTTACAGTTCTATTTATGGAGCTGGTCAATACCATGCCAGAGACTCAGGTAACCTGAATGATGAAGAAATGCCAGTCTGATGCTATGGCTCAGAAGTTCAAAACACAAAGCTTGTATCAATGCCAAATAATTTTCTCTGAACCTGGTTGTTTCATGTCAATCTTTAAGGGATTATAACAGTCTCATAGTCACAAAAGACAGGATCATGGTCATTCTTAGTGATGTCAAATGAATAATAAACTTCAGGGTCTTTAAAGTCCTAAAGTGAGTTAACTCCTTTCCTTTGGATCTTCCTTCTGCCAAGACCTGTAATCTGTACACTCAGCAAACACCATTAGGAGCAAAGCTGAGCATGTGCTGCAACGCAGTGAGGATCATCAGCTCCTCAGAACAACGGAAGACATATTTTGAAAGTAATCAACAGCTTCTAGAAGGAAAATCACATTGCAATACCTTCATCTGACATGGAATTCAAGTTAAAAAGAATGAAAAAGGCATCCAAGAGAGTCAAAGTGGTCTGTGAAAATGCTGAGTGGCCAGGATTTTGAGGCATAAAGGCACTGCTTCCTAGCAAAGAGTGGCCCCCAAAGTGTGTCCAACTGGAAGCACTCCTGAAAGCTGCTCGACGTTGGACAGTGACTTATACAATCTCCCATGTACTGTGTAACCATTGCACATCCCTCTAATGGTCTCTGCTTCATCTTCAACATCAGAGGGGATAAAATTCTCTTCTTACACACTCTTTTTGGTGGGAAATGATAAATGAAGGGATGAGAAAGGAAAAAGTTGTTGGGATACAAGGGGCTGAAAGAGGGACTGAAATTGCAATGAGACATTAATCATCTGGGATAAGGTGTCAGTGGCTCCTGAAGAGGGGCACCAGGACCATTCCTGGCTCTCTGGGCTGCCTGTATCTGGCCTCTCAGTTCTGCTCCCTCCACATAGCTGGAAGATGTCCTTGGCCATTCTCCTTCCTTTGGTAAGATGTGTATAACTTCACCTCAAATGTGTTCTGTTTTGTTTCAGTTATGTATAACTCTAATCTAGCAAATCTTTCCTTTAGGGGTCATACAGAAGGGCATCCCAAATATCTGTAAAATTGGTTTGGGAGAGAGGTATCTGTGCTCCTGGGTCTCTTAGCTCAGCTGTCACCTGGAGGGTTACTTTTCCCATTGTTGCTTTTTACCAGACACATACCAGAAGGCAGCTTTGTCAACTTTTACTCTGTCACAGTCTGCTATATTTCCAGCAGTCTTCTATACTTCCTTTATTTCCAGCTGCATAGTGACCAACAGCTTAATTGAAGTGAGCAAGGGGAAAAAAATGTTACTTGTATGAAATTGTCTTGTGAAAAACTTAAAAATAGTAGCAGCAATAAAGAGTACAATGATATCATCTCTGACTTGATCCTGTTTTCGGCATTTTACCAATTTTAATCTCTTTTCCTATGTGCTTGTGTTGTAGCTTCATCTGGTTCTTTTTAGCTTATTTACCCTTAGGAAATATTTCCTAATTAGTGCGGTAGTGAAAAAAATGACCTAACAAGTGCTAAAGTATACCTTAGGATGGTTTCATAATTGATACAAAACTGCCATCATATATCATGCTTATATTGTTTTCTTCTGCTGTAAGGATTTACACTTCAGATACTTTCCGTTCTCATAACAAGCCTCATAAACCCTTCAGGAACAAATTCGGTGCTCAGCTTATGCCAATACAAATTATGATGCCTTTCATTCACTCTCCAACTTCAAAAAACCACACAGCCAGCAAAGCAGATAGAAAATTTTACCTATGCCCCATAAAAATGAAATAAAAGCCCCTGTTTAGAAATCCTAGAGATTACTAATATTCCTGTAAGCTCTACATAATTTAGTAGGAGCAAAATACCAAAACAGTCAATAAAGTAAAACATTAAACAGTGGGATCCTATGAATTTTCTTACTACACCTGCACTGCACACAGACTAACACTGTGTTTATTTGTGCAGGAAACAGACTGTCCCAGACTCCCCATTTTCAATTTTCTCTCTTTTTTTCTTCAAAAACTGGAGCAGCACTTCTGCCTTTCTCAGATGTGTTGCTCTAGCATCTGTGTGCTTTCAGGGTATTTGTGAATAAATTCTCAGATTCAGCTGCTGCGTATCCACATTTCCCAGGGATGCTAGGGAGTTTAAATACATAAGTCATAATTTCTAGATGATCTTAAGTGCCATAGCAGGGACAACTTTAGAAACAATTCTAAACACAGTATGATAGGGATATTGGGACAAGTTTACTTAAAGAAAAAGAGAACAAAGTTTATGGAAATCAGAGAATTATTAAAAATAATAATAAAACCCCCCTCTTTCTTCAACCTATTTTCTCTCCAGCTCAGCTGGTGCAGTCCATTTTGTGCTGCTGCAATGATACGTTTTAAACACTCAGAGCAGTGTATCCTTTTTCAGGTATGCTGTTGATATTCTTGTGAATGCATTGGTATGACAAACAGGAAGGATTTCAGGAATGTTTGCACTGCTCATTCCAGTCTTACAAGTAGATACTATCAGAAACAGATGACAGGATTTACCAAGTTATGTAAGGGGCAAGGAATCTAGAAGTGTTCACTGTGACAGAAACTCAAATTCCAAACACAGGGCTCTCATTTCAGGATGTTTCACTGTCTTCTGACGCCTGTCAGCACTGATCTTAGTCTTAAATTCATATGGCTGATGTAACGATTTTAAATTAGAAAAAAATTTTAAAAATCAACAAATCAAACAAATGGAGTAATCAGCTCTCTGCAAAGCACACAGGATGATAGGACACAAACCAAAGCTATTTGGAAGCTGCAGTGCATACACGTGCACATGAATTCACACCACAAACCTATAACTTTGACTGAAGTTTTCTTTCCTTGAGTTAACTATTTTGATTGACTGTGCTGGAATATGGTTTTGCAGTTGTCCTGAATAGATTAAAAAAAAAAAAAAGTTTCTTTTATATTTATAATTAGAGAGAGTTATTTGGCACAAGATCAATATAGTGCCAAAGAGCAGAAGGAGTCATCCAGCAGGAAGGAGAGGTCACCATAAGACTGTGGTGGTTGCTTCCTGTTGCAGAGCATCCCTAAATTTCACAGTGGCAGGGCAGAGCTGTGGTCACTCTTCCTGCTGTGGGGAGGGTCTCCAGGCTGACTTTACACTACTCAAGTCTGGAAGGGTTCAGGGTGCACAAAAGATGTGCAATTGTCTAGCACATGTCCTATGTGGCACAAAATATAGGGGTAGCACATAACAGAACACAACACAAGAAGGTCACTGGCCACTCACAGGAAGCCCAGGGTGGCTGAGTGGGGTTATCTGTCTGCTGCACAAAGGACAAAAGAGCAAAAATAAAATTCTACTCACTGCCTGTGATGTTGCTCAGATGGACGTTTTACTCAAGGTTGCAACATGCTGCACAGAGGTTCCTGTCTTTCCCCAAGGCAGAGCTGTGCTCCTCCTCCATTTGAAAAAAGTAGTTGCTCTAGAAGGCTGTATTTTTATTCTTAAAGATGTTAAAATAGAAATATAAGGGCTTACAGAGAGGAGAAAGCAGTAGTTTTGTGATAATAATGTTGGGTTTAGGTCTACAAAACCCCTATATTTGTAAAGGGGATTTTGTTTTATCCAGCCTAATGAAAACAATGGAATCTTTATAGACCCTTGCAGATCAGGAATATACTCCGCTCTGAATTCAATCCTGTGTTCCTCGCATGTTAAAATTATCATTTTCCCATTATTCAGGGGCAGAGGCAGGCACAGCAAGCAAGTCAGTAATCAAAAGCATCTACTGCAAATATTAGGATAAATTAATGTCTCCTTGTGACCCACACTCTTAAAAATCCCTATAATGTCATGAAATCAAAACTCCTGTTACAAAAGTAAATATGGAACTTCTTGCAGTTGATAACACCTGATTATGAGAATGTGAATTTTGTACCAAATGATTAAGATATTTTTCTATGCTATCTTTATGTCTGACATTAGGACAAGGAATGTTCCATGAAGAAGTAGGATATGTATTTTAATATTTTTAAAATACACCCCATGGGTATTGCAAGTAAGATGTCTCTATCCTATCATTTCAAGGATTTAGTGACATGTTCAACATTTACATCTTTTTGTGTTCACTTCTTCTCTTGTGTATATATATATATATATGTATATATATATTTATACAATTCTTCTTTGATGCAGTGTTAGATCACAAAAATGGCTGTTCTTTTTTGCCTGATAAGGCTGTGATTTATTGCCAAGGATCAAATATTTATTAATCATTTGAGCTCAGGATATGAAATAATTTTTCAAGTTGTCCAGCTGAGCCCATCCAGTTAAATTTTTCCATCAATTGTAAGAGATGGTGTAAAGTTGGCCCTGAATGTCAATCTGTCTTCAGGAACAGTTGTAATTTCAGTCTCAACCCTGCATCAATGCTTAGACAGTGAGTTATGAATTTTCAGTCTCCTAGCAGACCAAGTCCTTCACAAGTTCACTTCTGATATCAGAAGTGAGATCAAGCAGAGATTTCTTAGTTTGATAAAATGTCTCTAATCAAATAAAAAAAAAATTAAAACCCCAGATGTTTCTTCCTGAGATGCAGCTCTTATATCACTTCTAGGATATCAAGCAGGTCTGATTTTAACAGTATTTCCCCTTAATTTTAAAGATATCAGTTTTTCTTACTGGAAAGGAATTTGTTTCTGCAGAGTGGGAAATCTTGCAGGCAAACTCATTCCCTTAATAATTCCCAAGGGCCAAATACAAAAGCCATTATCAACCTGGCTCTGAAGTGATGGTTTTAAAGTTAAGAAATGGTGTTAGTACCTAATTCAATGCCATAAAATATGGTTCTGTAAATGATGGAAAACAATCACTTAAGTACACTGCTTTAAACTGATTAAATCAAGAATACAAAGATTTTCCTGAAGGAAAAGATTCAGATTATGCTACTACAAGGGCACATTCTGGTGACAAGCCTTTGTTAAAGAAACAAAAATCATTTCCGTAAAACTTTTGGAGAAGTTCTAGACGTGCTATCACAGGAACCCAAAACTTCCTAACATAAATCAAAGTATGTAACTGTATTAAATCTCTCTTTACTGAGGTTTGAATTTCCTAAGTTTAAACTGCATTTTGCACCAGTATACTGAAAGAATGACATTTATAATTAAAAAATTATATTTTGCTTTGAAAAATACATGATAATTTATTAGGGACAAGTTTCTTTTGAACATCAAGTTACTTATGTTCAAAATATTTTTCCAGTTATTTTTTAGAAAAATGATCAGTTGTCTGGATCACGTACACCAAAACCCCACAATATAGAGTATTGTTAAACTTGAGCAATGAAAATTAAATAGCCATTCTTAATGAAGTAAGGAAGTTACAGAAGATTAGAGAAAAAATATCCTACCTTTAGCCTTATTTTTTTTTTTGCATTTATGTCTTCTGATCCAGAAAAAGATCCTCAACTAACAATACCCAATTTTTTGGAGCCATAGATTACTAACCAATGTAATTTTATATAATACCATCAACTGAGTAACAGTCTTTAAAAAATTGTTATTTGTCCAGAATAGTACTATTTACTGATACAATTTTATATATACGGAAAACAAAAACTTTCATTTTCAATCCTAGTGTTGGAGCCCTATACACCACTCTATGGTGGCAATCTTACTCTGTGAGATTAGTCATATCTTCATAAAGTAAAATTAAAAGGCAATATAAAATAATGAAACAAGTGAAAACAAAACTTCTGGAAGAGAAGAATAGAGTAGAATAAGGATAGGGTAGGATAGGATAGGATAGGATAGGATAGGATAGGATAGGATGGAAAAGAATAGAATATTTCTGTTGGAAGGAACCTAGTCCAACTGCATACCAATACAGGGTTTAATAAAATAAGGACATTGTCCAAATGCCTCTTAAACATTGACAGGCCTGTGGCATTGATCACCTCTCTAGGAAGCCTGTTCCAGTGTTTGACCCTCTTGCTAAAGAAATGCTTCCTAATGCGCAGTTTAAACTTCTCCAGCACAGCTTTATTGCAAGACTTTTTAAATTAAAGAAACACAAACTATGGGCCAACTCTGATCTGGTTTTCTAGCTTTAAAAATAGTAATAACACATTTTACTATTGTGTTCTTGTTATCATTTTCTGCTGCCTAGTTTGGCCTAGCTCTTTCCAAGCTGAAAATGACTGCACTTATCCACATCAGCTAAAGATTGTATTCTGAGAATAAATGTTCTTTATAAATTTTGGTATCAGTCAGCAAAAAGAGTTATTGATGACTGTGCCATCATCACAGCTGAAACGCAGTTGCTGTTAAGTACTCTATTATTCTTTAGAAAAGAGACCACTGCGTTTCTGAAGAGTGCCTGGCCTGTGTGAGCAAATTTCTCCAGTAACAGTGATGTGGTGGCTAGCATTTGAAGCAGCTCAGACACAATGCAAGAGTACTCCCTCTGTAAAGGAACTTCCCAGCTGAGTCTGCCAGGGGTATCAACCTCACCCAGGGATTTGCAGGGATTTGCTGTCATCTCTCCACCTGCCCCCTATGGTTACACTCCAGACAGTTGCCTCCTTTGCCCTCTAATCAGTAGTGGATTTCAGTTCTGAAAGCAAGCTGAACTGCCCTAGACAAACCCATAAAGCCTCTCTTCTAAATGTGGAGTGTGATTTGATGTATCTTTTCACACCACATTCTTGGCATCTTCTCCTGTCTGTGTGGCTGCACTTTCCTACGCAGATAACTGCATCTTCCCTCTGCCTGTCTGCAGAACAAGAGCTTGGCAATGTTTTAGCACACATGAGCATTCTTCCTCCCAATCCCATCACTTGCAAAGTCTGATTGACACAGGCACCGTAATGCTGTTATCACACTGTATTAGTGGCCAAATAAGAGCTTCTTCAACTTCCTGCAGTGACAGTCTCCTTCTGACCATGTGGGCAGAAGTAAATGCTCACAAGCCTCTCTAAGTTTTTGATACATGCATGAAAATGAATGGGAAGTTTTGGTACCAGAAGTCAATAACTATGCCTGGCATTCAAGTGCAGATCTGACAGGCTGGATCTGCTTCTCATGAGCCTGCACAGCAATTTCAGGGCTTTATACTGGCTCATAAAACTGTAAAGGCAACGACTCGGTTCTCATCTTTTTTATCGTTTGGGCTTTTGTCGGGTTAATGGATTATCTGATTTGAAAGAATTATGTTTTATGGCATTTGTGCTTTTTTGGATTTAATAGATTTACCAAGTAATTGCCTTTCCCAGAGTCTGTGGGATTTTTTCATGTAGAGATATTGTTTGATACAGTTAAATATTTCATTGTGTACATTGTTTGTATTACAGGCAAGTCTGGTTTATTTTCTTGAAGAGATATGGAGCTGGGCAAAATCTAATAGTGTACCTTTGTTCTTCATAGCTACATCAACAATCACTTCTATAGATACTTTGATAACATTATACCACCTCACATACTTACAAAAGAGAAATCTTGATAGTAACAAATACTATTTACAGCTAACAGGCTTGCAGTATATAAAAGATATTGCTCATTATAGAAAAAAACTTCACTCTTTTCCTAAGTTTCTGAGGTGTGCAGACAAAAAAGACAAAAATACACGACTTTTGCTGCAATGGGATATTCTTGAGGTAATGTTTTTCAGTTGCCTAGAATGCTTGTGAGTCAGCACATCTCAGACTGTCAGTGGTTCTGAGTGCAAAGGAGAAGTAAAAAGCTGTGAAAAAAAAAGAACAAGGAAAAGCCCCAAAAGGCTGCTGTGGTTGAATGTGCTCTTAGCAGGGTGTCAGACTAGATGGTCTCCAGAGGTGCCTTCCATCCCCAGGGATTCTGTGACAGTAATTCTGCAGATCTTAAGTTCGGAGTATACCTATGTGCAGATTAGTTTTCTCAATAAATATATTTTTTTTCTGTAGAAGAAACTGTGATTCTGTATTTAATGAAATTAATTCCCCTATTTACAATATATTGTGTCTTATGTTTTCAAGAGAAAACTTGAGTTCAAATGTTTTTGTTTAAGAAAAGGAGGAGAAAATATAGGACATAAGAAATTTAGCATCTGTGTCATTTACTTCTGCAGCAATCCAGATCTAACTCTCCCTTGGAATTAGCACACCCTCCGAGTGATCTCCATTTGAACACAGAGCAACGAAGATTGTTGTGATTTACATCTGACAGCTGGGATTGTTCCCCAAGGAGTTCAGTCTGGAGTCAGTGTCTCTAAAGGATTGATGACCAGTAAAGCAATGGCATTATTAAATTTAAACGGGAAAAAAGCCAATGTTTTACAACTGACCATTTAATTTGGAAAGAAAGCAGCACTGAAACTCTCGCCCCTCTTCATCATGTAATTACACTTTAGACAAAAAGTTGGTTCCAGTTGTCTTATAAGGCTCCAACAAAAATAGTGTGCAGCCAGCCCAGGATATTTCTGTCAACCTTTAAAAGCTCATTCAGCTCCATTGTAGGATTAAGAATGTTTTTGTGAACAACAGGGAAGTCTTGAACTAA
This sequence comes from Corvus brachyrhynchos, assembly GCF_000691975.1. Taxonomy (NCBI): domain Eukaryota; kingdom Metazoa; phylum Chordata; class Aves; order Passeriformes; family Corvidae; genus Corvus; species Corvus brachyrhynchos. The sequence continues at coordinate 7,428,678 of NW_008239547.1, read as the reverse complement.
CTAAGGACTTAAAAATCAAATTAATCCTCCATTAAAACACGGCCTCCTCACCTTATCAAGCAATATCAAGCAATAACAAGCACAGAATGTCAGGAAACAATTGGCTACATGTTATTGAACCAAGTATTTTTCTCATTAACTTTTTAATTTGATCCATAAACTAAACGTCTATTATGTGGAACAACAGGATTTTCTAATCATGTTTATTTTTACATTTATGAAGCAACATTGGCTTTGATGAAGTCAGATTGTGGAACAATAGAGGCAGATTACAATCTAGTATTTCCATAGCTCCTCTCCAGTCAGAAAAATACCATAGATATAAATCAGAGAATGATCTGCTGAAATGTGAGGAGAGGGGAATAAAACAAGGTGCTATTGGTTTTAACTTTGCCTATTTTTCTTTTAAAATACTGCAGTACCATACTCCTACACACAGAGAGGTTGCTCACTAAAATGGTACACATCAAATGACTGATACATAAACATAAAAACAAGGAGGGTTGTTTAGTAAAGACCTCTGACTTTCTATTCCCCTACAATTACATTTTACAGACTCACATGAATTCACATGGAATGAATGCTTTTCATGTATTTTTCAAAATACTTATTGCACTTTGCTATTTTCAGAGGAAGAAAACACTAAAAGTAGGGCAATAAAACATACCACCAAATAAAACCCACTGTGGGCAAATGGTGTTTAGAAAGCCATGATAAATCAATTATTGACTGAAATAGCTGGAACCATGAGTATGTCAGTAACTATGGCCATGACTCTCATCAGCAGAAGTCAGTGAAAACAAGAGCCAGGTGATGCACCAGATTTCATATGGACACAAATGTGTGCCCGTTTCTTTAGTATCATGTTGTTCCTGAAGAACCCTCCTGGGGAACTGCTCCTCCCATCTTCTAGTGTGAGGGAGTACACTGAAAAGTGAAAGACAAGCAAAGAACACATCTGAGTCTTTGGATTTAACAGGATTAGATGATTCAATTTGGGAACAAGCTTCTTATTTCTTTAGCTCTGATAGCTCCAGTAACAGATATTTACAGGTTATCTGAGGAAGGAAAAGGAAAAAATGATGAACAAAAGAAAAAAACAACTATATTCAAGAAAACAACAGTGGCTTTAGACACCATTGATCTCAAGCTGAAGAATCCAAATCTAAAAGTTCAGAAACTACCTGAAAAATCCTGGTTTAGGGTAAACTGAAAAAAAAAAAGGTAATTTAAGATGGGATGCATCTCATCTGACTGCAGATGTCTAAAATTTAGGCAGACTTAATTTCTGAACTAGGCTATAATGCACTGAGACAGAAGCAATTTCAGAGTCATTAACTGACAAAATTATAGACATGGTTTAGGATAGAATGATCTTCTTCTGAATGCATTTACCTCTCATGGGTGCCTTTTAGAGCATCATAAACATCAGGCTTATACTGGACAGTCAACATTTCCATCCAGAGAGAGATTTCATGTTACACACCCAACAAGATTCCCAGGGAATCAAGCAGGTTATCACAGTGTCATGATAATTTATACAATGGAATAATGTCAAAACTGAGAATTGTTCTTACCAGGTGAATCTAAGTGCACACTTAGAGAAACTAACATAAAGGAAATTAATTTTTATAGTAGTAATATCAAACATCACATACTCTCTGACTACATTGATTGTTCCCATCATGCAAGTTACCAAATCTCAACATTTTTTTAGCCTATAAACAGACATAACTGGTATTATTATGACAATTCCTAGCGAGGCTGTAATGTAGTTATATCTACTCATAGTTGTTTGAAACACAAATCTTTCCCTTAGAAATGAAATTTTGGAAGAAGTTAATTTTATTTAAATTGTTTAGAGACCTCCAATGACAATTATTTCTAGCTAAATTAAGTTAAAAGGAAAAATTTAATCTGCTTGATCATGCAATTTCTTAAAATTTAGATTCCTATTATCATTGTTTTCCAAAAAATAGCAATCTGAATTGTTCAGGAATTAAAATGTCCATTTAGATTCAAGCTCTAAGTAATTTTTTTAACTTCCATAAAAGTATCATTCAGTAATTTGCAGAACAAAGAATCATTAAAGCTTTTTGAAATATCCAGATTTCTGCATGTTGGCAAAACATCTGGCAGTCAGCTGATTTTGCATCATTAAATCCAGTATGTCAGGGGCATGTGCAGCTTTTACTTGCTGTGGGGGTGATAGAGGAGGTTTTCTTCAAAAAGGCAGTTGACTCACAGTCAAATATTTCAAAGTCAGTTAAAGACACTGAAATAAAATCATTACAGATAACATAGAGCTTTCAATGGTAATGAACTCTACTGAGTAACTATGGAATGGAACAGATACCTTCCTATGTGTGCAATAGGAACTTTAGTACAGGTAATTGCTCAAATTGAAGGGCTCGATGTGTTCTTTCTTGTATATACCACATATTCCCAGCTGTTCTTTAGATTTTCATTCTGAATTCCCAATTTTAATGGAAGAAAAATAAGAGTGATTTTTATCTTGGACACAATTTCAAAGCTTTCACCAACATGCCTAAACAAAAACACAGGGGTATCTCAAAAGTTGTGAGCAGCAGTGAAAGGGTGCGTAATGAAAGGTGTTCATGTCATTGCTGAGTGTCAAAAAAACCTTTTCTCCTCCAGTGTGAAGTCCTGCAGGTGGGGAAACTCTCTCCTGAAAGCTGATGCCAGCAGAGCTGTGATAAATTCCCCCCACCCCCAGAGACTGAGCCCTGCCTCCTGCACCTGTGTGGTGCCAGAACCTCCAGTCAGGGTCAGCCAAGAGTAAATGAAGAAAAGATTGAAAACACTGATTGGAAGAACAGGAACCCTGTGAGCTGAGCTGCAGTATGTTGGTGAATGGTAAAACAGGGGTGGAACATGCTGCCTTCTGAATTAAAGAGGGGAATCAGAGGAAAATGGGCTGGAGAACTGAAACACATCACTGAAACAAGGGAGATAATTTTTCTTTTGTGGCTATATCTAAGGCATTTCAAGCCATTTTAATTTCTCAAAAGGGAAATGAAATAAATCTGTTATTAAATTTATATGAGAACCTAACAAGCTAGCAGAACACCCCCCAGTGATTTACATGAGATGCTCCTATTATCCATGGATCACTGACATGATAGAGCATAATGACATCTGAAAGAGTACTTGGAGACCACTATTTACTGTCAATGAGCAGTTAAGAAGCCCTTAGCTTTTTGGAGCCTCAGTTTATTGTGTCAGTCTGTGGAGAAACAGACACTAAAGGCAGCAATATCTCCATATGATGAAGCCAACTGGCATCCTAACAGCATGCCTGCTCATATTGTACTTGGAAGGGCTTTTTATTCATGACTAGCACTGTGTGAAATAATCCCATTTTTCATTATATTGCTGCATGTCCATCTCTTGGAATATTAATATATGAGTTTGAATTCAATCAGCTCTGCATGTAGAACAACTAAGTTTTTAATTCACAAAAATTTCACATATTTCACAAAAATAGACATAGCCAGAGTGTAAGTACAGAAGTGTTAATGACTGCTTTTTTGAGCTTCAAAATTACCATGGATAATCCATCATTTTAAACTGCCATATTCACTAGAGTAAGGTTCACTTGCTGTCCCTAACTGGTAAGGGCAGGTGCTAGCCTTGCTTGCCACCTGGTTAGATTTTCAAGAAATCACCTTCAGGCTTTGCTGATGTTGCCACTCATAGGGCTAAAAACTCTTTGAAATTAACTGCAAAGTCTTTTCACTGTCATCCTTCTACTCCTTTCCTGGAAATTGTCCTTTGCCATAAAACCAGAGAATTTGCCTTAAGCCAGGCCAAGGATGTGATACCATCAAGTGAACAATATATTCCCTATATTTCCTTATTTTTCCCTATGCCCCATTTTTGTGCTGCTTGATTTTTTAAGATTTTAAACACTATGAGGGAAGGAGACTCTGTTAGTACAATGTCTTGTGCTGTGAGATATATTGCTTCCTGACTGCGGTTGTTAAGCAATATCACAGTATATCATTACAATAATAAAATCTGTCTCTCTGAAAGAGCTGCTAATTCAAACATCTGTGTCGCCCAGACATTGTGAAATCCTGCCTTGAAAACCCTGGCCTAAGATGTCAGATGTGCCTTCAGTGGTCGTTCCCTCCCAGCCAGCAAAACAGTCCTGATGCACTGTTTATTTTCATCCATGTTTTTTCAGTTTTAAATAAAAGACAACATCAAAAATCATTGTTATTCCCTACAGGTCCTGATTCAAAGCCTTTGGGAGTAAATTCTTTCCATTGATTTAGGTGGTCTGACATAAACCCCAATATCTGAGGATTTTAGAGCTATTATGCCTGTAGGATATATCTCTGGAAATCATTCTCATTCTGGTATTAGTAATGGGTATTATACCAGTATATTATATACAACTGGCTTGTACACCTTTATTTATGTGATAATCATTAGTGAATTATGTCAAAGGACAGTTATGAAACATTTAAATAATATAAGATATTTCCTATAGTAAAAAAAAAAAAATCCAAGGATTAAAATATGTCAAAGTGATTGACAGAATCTTGTAAAAATAGATGAAAAAAACAGATCTATCATAAATAGGAAGGTGATTTCTTATGGGATAATTAAACAGCAATGAATTCCTGTCAAGAGATGAGCTATTTCTATTCAACCAATGAAACAGTGATTCTGCCTGCATTACTTATGTTTGTCCTCTTTTATAAAGAAAACAATAATAAGCAAGAATCTTTGCCCTTCTTTTCCTCCAGTGCTCATCATCTCAGTTTGATCTATCCCACCTTTATGGATAATTGAACTCTAATCTTGTTTATTTGACAACCATGGAGATTAAACAAAATATATGTATAGAGATTACATAGAGATCAGATATCTAAGTGCAAAGTCACAGGGACTTGCAACGTGAAACTGGTGAAACTACTACATGGGGTAAAGTGGTAAGTTAACTTGACATTCTCAAAATAGAGCACCTAGGCTTCATCAAGAGAATCCACTGGCTGTCATATTTTTGTTTACTGAAAAACATCAAATAAAGTTGTTTTATTGAAGCATTGAGAATTTTCATCATTTTCATTAAACTCTACTCCGTCTTAACACACATTCAAGGCATTCAGCACTACCTCTTCAATGGTCATATACTGTCCAAATAACAGTGAGGAACCAGTGTGTCATTAAAACCAACAATGATTGTTTACATCAAAGGTCAAGCAGCTATGCCATTCTAAACATTAGTCTATTCAGCTGGAAGAGCTGTAAAGCCCTGCTTGTTGCTTCTAGTATCCATTTGCCAACAGGCTTTAACCAGTACGATCCTTCGGAAATGCTTCCTAATCACCAACCAGACAAGTATCTGCTAGTCTGACAAAGCACACCATGCATTCCTTAATTAACAGAATGGGAATCACCACATTCCTGATACTTTTCTATTACTGCTACTACTGCAGTTTCCTTTTATCTCAGTTGACCTTGGGGAAAAGGCTATCGGGTAGGAAAGCGGTGATGTTTCCCTTCTTTATTTGTCTGTTCTGCAAACAAAGGTACTGGACAGCCTTAGCAGAAATTGTGTTTGAAGAGAGGGCAGTTACAACATTTTGCATTCATATGTTTTAAACTTCTGGGTACCATCTCAGAAAAATATCAGCTGCCCAAAAGTTTAGTTAATTTTTGCTTTGGGCAACAGCTCATAATTATTTTTGGAGCCTGCATGCTTTACACTTGGCCAGTTCAGCTGAATTTCTTTCAGACACTCTTTATTGAGGAATGCATGATCACTGTATTGCAAACCAGCGCATTAGCATAAGCTGTTTACAGTTATCCCTTAATGTCTGCAGAATAAAACCCAGGAGAATAAGATTTTCCTTTGTATACATTCTTAGAAGTGCCAGGGTCTTTACAATTCTGCTTTTGAAGGACAGAAACTACAGAACCCTTTCAGGCTACCTTTTAAACATTACTAATTTTAAAAAAAAAATCTAAAGTAACAGGATTAGAGATGCTACTGTATCCCATGCAGTCCTGAAATGGTTATTTGCAAGATGGTGCACTAGATACTCTTTATAATTGCCCGATGAGATGGTGGTTCTAATTTTTGCACTGACACAGATGCTTTCTGGGTGTGTATGTTATTTCCAGTTCCTTCAGAACTTGTCCTTGAACCGTCAATGATTGGCATCAGGAGATTGTTTTTTTCACTGGAGGTACCTAATCTTTTAGTTCTCGGTGCTGTGCTTTCTGAGACTATCTAATTTATTTGTTGTATAAGCTTCATGAAGTATTGCAACTCCTTGGTACCTTTGAAATTGAAATATCTAATGCACATTTTGGGGTCAATTCTGTTTCTATCAAAGACTGCTTTTGGATTGAATTATTTTGCACCACACTCACTTACCATTCTCTTAATGCATCATTTAAACTCCCTCCAAACTGGCAAAGCTCATTTAATTGCTTTAATCATGTCACATATTCAGCAAATGTTTCATTTTCTTGATTTTATCTCTAAAAGAAAAATGATTTGCAATCATAAGTGGCTTTGGGGAGAGGTAATTTCACAGAACTTCCACAGTCTCAGCAAATGTTTTGTCTTTTGCTTTAATATCATCTATAATGCTGTGCTACAGGATATCATTTTGGTGACCATTACACTCAGCAAAACAGCCAACTTTTATATAATATTAAAATCATAAAGTAAAGTACAAGTCTTCCAGCACAGGTAGCAGAATCCTTCATCAAACTATCAGGTAAACTATCTTGTTCAAATAACTCTACACTTTCTTCTCTCCTACACTCCACAAAACAAAGTCATTCTTAGCACAAACGTTGCAGGCATCTGCACACCTGGACAAGCAGTTGCTGTTTCACTGTATTCTGCAGAGCGATTCCATTCTTGCTGCTGACCTGGCTTTCACTTCCCGGATACCAAAAACAAGGCGAATAAAAATTATGATCTAGAAAACTAATTGCTCTGAAAGACTTTTAAAGGTGCTGTAGGGGCAGACATGGAAAGCTACTCCATCAGGTAATACCTCAGTTCTAACCACTCTAGGCGTGGCTCAGTCTTTAGTTGTTCACATCCAGTGCTAACTACAGAATTTTCTTTTGCTTATTTGGCATTCAGGGCAAGGCAATCTGGTGATAGATCTGGATTTTGGAATAAAGGATGGGGTTGGGTATTAGATGTTACTCTTTTTGTGTGCATCCAGCATGAGGTTGAGGGCCTGAGAAGCAGATGCACACAAGCACCACTGTGTCCACACAATACTACACACCACTAAGTAACTTTCCAGTCTGGTGCACAAAGCCAAATCAGTGATGGGCATTCACACTGAAGTACTGGGGAGGCTTCAGTCCAAGGGCCTGAAATACATCAGCTGACATTATATTGAAAGTCTGGCTGACAATTCATTTACAGTACATTTGCTATATACACAATCACTTAACTTGGATTTTAGACAACACTCAGGGCAGGATTCAGCATTTCATTGAGTAAGGCAGCTACCTTTAGTCTTCTGCCTGAACTAGGTGGTAAAGCTCTTTACAACTGAAGAGTATTTGCCCAGCAGCATAGTGTGCTTTATGTATATCTGCATGTTTAGGCAGTAAAGCTGACTTCTGGATATCTCCTTTAAAGTGAAGTAAATAGCTCTCTGCATTCCACCAACTGTATTAAACAAATCACCAGTGACTAAAGTGAGACCTTCAGCACACACATCCTCAGAAAATCCCAGTTTGGGGTCTTAACCTGTGAGATGAATCCATTTGTGGCCATGTGTTCTCATGCAGTAACTCAGCTATTTCTGGCCTTAGCTTTTTTATGCACCATCTTTAAAATTATGATAATGTATCTCCTTTAGTTCTGAAGGCCATTGTGAAAATGAAGAATGATCAAATGCTATAGGAAAGCTCATTGTATCAGAGTATAAGAAGGAATTTAATAATTACCTCTTCAGCACAGGTTTTAATATATATGGGGAATGACACAATGCAACAAGTAATATAAAACACTTTTCTTCATATGAGTTTAATAAGGCCGAGACAGTATCAAAAGAGAAGTGTATGATCAGGTAGTTAATGATTTGGTCACAGTTCATGAATATAGAGACAGACTGTGCAGGCAACCTTCACTGTGGCATATCCTAAGTCTCAATCTTGCTTTTTCATCCTTAGTAACATTTTAAATGTACTTTTTTACATGTTTTATGTGCAGAACATTTATGGTTACATAAAAGTTCTTTCACTTCCATGTTTCTTCCTCACAAAACCTATGCCAGTAGGTTTTCATAACCTGTTTTTATTTCTTAATCCACTACCAAGATCAACAAACTGAAAATTAGGTTATATCTGCTTTTTTTTTAACAATAGTGATTTGGTCTGAAAAATACATCTCCTTTTTCATCTCCTATTACTGCCTGACATGAGCATTAAAATTAAGCAGAAAGCCCAATGCAGGCATTACTAGCTGTCTTTTACTTTCTGTCTTAAGCCTGCCACAAAACTATTGATAATAGCAGGAGACACATCCTACAGGATTGAGAAATTTTAGAATATTACTCACATTATTTTTCAATAGGAAATATAGTGACTATTGTCTTGGATTCTTGAGATAATGCCTTGTTTTTTTAAATTAAAGGAATGCTGGAGATTTGCAATACAAATATTGTAATTTACTTGAAGATAAATCAGAAACTATTTAGAGGCCAATCAATGATTACCCACTTAAATAAATTTGTATATGAGGAGAGACAGAAGCAATTAAAAAAAAAAGGGCAGAAAAATTGCACATTTATTTCCCAGCTCCAATAAAATGAGAAAGAAAGGGTCAAGGTAGAGAAAAAACATAAAAACGCCTACATGGTGCCTGCTGACATGCAGATCAGACATGAAAGTAACTCATATTTCATCAGGGATTAAGAATCATTTGAAAGATTTTTTAATAAGCTTACAGAATATTCTAGATGAAATGACTCAGACTTGGAGGAGGGTCTTGATGGTATCCAGATTGGGGAATGTAACTGATTGCTGCGCCTGAGGTCCCTTTGGCAGTTTGCAGGATTTAAGGAATTTTGCCATCTGATCTACATAAGATCATTTGTGTCTGATTATTTGTTACTAGTTACCTGTGACCTGCCTTAAAATGCACACATATTTCTGAGGAATATGCAACATAATATTATACCAGATGCATTTTAGAAGAGTTTATAGATTGATATGCATGCCTGCTTTTTCCTCCTGATCACCTAGAGAGTTAAAATTTCTTATTCAGTTTCCTAAATCTCTTCTGTTGTTTGTTTCAAGACATTTATTATATGCCTACCACTTTCTGAGCTGTAAAAGAGCTAACAAAACTGAAAATAGAGAAAATATTCCCAGCAATTGAGCAACAAATTAAACATCATATAACACTGCAAGCTGTACGTAATGTTAAAAGGAAAAAATATATAAAGAAATATGCTTTCATTCACAAAATGAAATCATTTCAATGAGTGTGTAATTTACATAATGAATGTATTTTCTGTATTTGAACATGATATTTTCTGAGGTTTCTCTGTCACAAAATTTTATTGAAAGTCAATAGACCCAAGGAAGTAATGAAAACACTATTGTTTCTTCAGTACATAAGAAAATTAAAGTGGATAAATTAGTGTTGTTGGGTTTTTAGGAGTTCTCCTTTTGTTTTTCTTTTTCTCTTTAAAGAATTTTCCCATACGTGTTACCAGGAGACAAATTACTGAGTACTTCAGAGAGACAAAAGACCTGGCCATAGGGGGAGGGGTCCAACTGGCAGCTGCTCTTTTCCACCTGGGGTTTTCTTGTGTAGGGCAGGGGATGCCTCGAGATTCGAACTGGGAAAAAGGGGCTGGGTACAGCCCCTAGGGCTCTTGTCCTCCCGGCGTTTGGAGGGAAAAAAAGGCTGCTGTCATTGAGGAGAGAATTCGTCACTGCCGCAGGTTTCTTCTTTCTGCTGCCTTCCTTCTATCGTGAGTGGAGCTTGCTTGCTGGAGTGGCTGTTACACTGGGACCCTAACACCCTACCTCACTAAAAGAGGGATCTTTCCACCATCTGCTGGGGTGCCTCAGAGGAAAACCCCAGGATCCCAAGCCCCTTTCCCTGTCCCGCTGGGAGCTGGGCTGCAGCCGTCCTGCCCCCACCGTTGCTTTGAGCCTTTGCTACTGTAACTCCACACGCCCTGCCTGCCCAGACCTCCCGAGGTTCCAGTCACAGCTCTGAAGTTCAATACATTTCTTCTGCCACCCGGGATTTGTGCTCATCCCTGCCGTTCCAGCCTGCCGTTCCATTCTGCTGTTC
>NW_008239547.1:7409682-7418218 GCF_000691975.1 Corvus brachyrhynchos | reverse complement strand
CCCCTGCAGCCGCGGGGGAACCATCGCACCTGCCCTGCTCACCGGGAGCCGCCAGCGCCCCTGCCGGCTGCGAGCGGAACTGCACCCGAGGGGAAATAGCCTGACAGCCGAGAAGGCTGGGACTGGGTTTGTGATTGTTTGCTGCTACTGCCATAGTTATTGTTGTTTGTTTGACTTGTTTTTTATATATATATTAGTAAAGAACTATTATTCCAGGGGGTTACATTTTCCGTTTCGGGGGAGGCACTTGCCTTCCTCGGCAGACACCTGTCTTTCAAACCAAGACAAGTGTCTATACAGGATGTGTAGTTCTTGTGACCAGCAATGAAGCCCTTCTCTAAATGTCCATTAACCAATAAGAATCTTCAATCAAATTTCCAGCCCACTTGCATGTGTTGAGATTTAGGTTAAAATATCTCTCTGAATTCACACTGAAAAAACTTTATAGGGTAGGGAAATTTCACTGTGTTCATGACTAGTTTATTTCCTTTACTCCTTACAGCCTCTCTTTACTACTATCTATCCATGACTATTCATAAATGGTACTTTTCTACAGAGATCTGTAAGAATGTGCTTTTAGAAACTGAGAACAATAAATGAGGGAAATATGGCCTAAAATTATGATAATAAATAATTATAAGGACCAGAGATGTGCTCTTTTGAACCTTGGAAGTTATATTTCACAATGTCAGCTATAAACATCATGAGCTAAAAAAAAAAATGGAATTCAGTCTTCCAAAGTGTGAAGATTTAGAATCCAGTCTAATCCAAATTGTGTAGATCAGCCCCATCTGTACATTACATAAAGCTACAAGGAACTAATGATACTGAACTGACTAATGCTAGGTGTTGTTTATACCAGATTGCTTCAGCCTGAATCGGCAGAATTTTTGGCAGAAATACTGTCTACATTGTTTCTTGATCCACTAATTACATATACAGAATATCATGTGATATCAGATGGAAGGATCCAAAACCACTGAACTTTGAAGAGACAGAAGAAGAGCTCTTGTATGAGGGTTTTATATAATGGAAAGCATGAACACACTCCAATTACAGGAGGTTTCTGTAATCAGAATCTGAAAACTATAGTCCAGTCTTGCTCTGAAACTCAAAGATTGTGCCAGGTTTTATGTGAGGAGGTGGCAGTGTCAAGCACAGAGATGAGGAAACTCAGCTGAAGGCTTTGAGGAAGGCAGGCTGGCTGCAGTAAGATATTAAAACATTCCATACCAACAAGTGCAGTTGCAGCACAAAGCTGACAGAAGGTTGGGTTGATTTTTATGAGGTGTGCTGACGAATACAGATGGGAAGCAATAACAGAAATAACAATAAATATGAATCTTTGTTTGGGCTGTTTAGGCTCTTTCTGCAGTCATGGAGTCCTTACCTTGAGTGTAGTAAGAGAATTGGACACTTGATTGTCACAATAACTGTTTTCCTATGTGTGTTCAGGAACTTTCCTATAACAGAAGGTCATCAGAACTGGATTCAGACTGCAGCCTCTGCGCTGCCCAATCATCACTTGCTGGGTCATGAAGTGATAGTCTGGACCTGGCTGAACAGATAGCTTTTTCGTATAAAGCAAAGTAGTCTGGATGCACAGTACAACTGGGGAGCTCAGCAGAAGCCAGCCCAGACCTAGGGCAAACAGGAGTTTTAACAAGCACCTCTCAGGTGCCATAAGTGCTGAAGCAGACATTCTGTTCCTAGATGACACAGCTGAGGCTTTCCTCCTGACAAGCCAGCCTGCCACTAATCATTTCACTTTAGGACAAAGAGGTGCCCTTCTCTTGTCTGTGATGACCTCATGGTCAGAGCATTGCAGGATCCAGTTCTGGCCACAGTCTGAGAGGGGAATTATATATCCAGCTTACTTGAGGAGTGTTTTAAAGCAGTGTATTGCCTAACTCAGGCTGTTGGTTGCTCTCCAACTCTCTCAGTTGTGTTCTTTTTGAACAGTACTGAATATGATTCAAAATTCAGTATGCAGAGAGAAAATGCAGAAGGAACCAATCTCTCTGCTATAGGGATTAGAATAGTCAAGTGCAAGTGGGATTCCATATGTCCAGTATTGCTGTGATTTTTTAAATTGGGTATTTGTAATTTTTAGGTGTTTGTTGGTTTTTTTTCATTATTAAATTTGCTATTTTCAAGATTAAATTACTTTTAATACAAGGGACTTGTCCTTTGAAGCATAATACCTAGTTAGTGTCCCTTCATGTACACATATGTATGTTAGCAAACTGTCCTGACACAAACCTGTACCTTGCAAGAAGAGGTTCTGGGTTCAAATAAGAACAGCCATAAGCTCAGAAGTACATTGTGCCTACATAAAAGTTGTCCAGACTCTGAAATATGATCCAGACTTCATAGATACATTCCACTGACTGGTCTTTTAACACTGTGGACATTTTCCTCCAGACTTTATTTTCTCCTCACAACTTGCTTGGCTTTTAAGGTCTTCGTTCTGAATTTAATCATGAAGCAAACTAAAATGCCAGGATCAGTTCAAGCAGTGATTTTCAGTTGTATTAGTCCACCCACTCTGCTGTTCAATCTGGGCACTTTCCGAATTTATCCACAGAGAGAAGTGAGGTTTGAGCTAAGCTTGGAATACCGAGGAAAAACTGGGGAAAAAAAAGTGCTTCAAATGTAATGAGCACCAGAAAGAAGTTACTGGTATAGAAAATAACAAGTTCCACTTGCTTCCATGGTGTGAGATGGTGAAAAGAAAAATTTCTTACATTTCTTTCCAATTTATGTGTCTATTGATATGTTTGGTGTTTTATGCCATAGTACTAAACTGTCTAAATAAAATGCCATGAGAAATGTGTTAATTTGGGGGAAACAAAGTAGATTCTTTGCATTGATTTATATGAAAGAAGAGTATATCAGAAATAGAAGTCTTACTTTACAAAACCGAAATGCAACTAAGAACTAGGAGAACAAAAGGCACTGTGAGCTTCTCTAGTTTTAAAAAGTAAGGGGGGAAGATCTGAATGTTCTCATCAGTAACAAATTAGGATTCGTCCCATTCCATACAGATTTTAAAACTCGACAGGGGAGTAATTTATATCTGAGAAAAAAGGCCTTCTTTGTGGAAAAAACTAGTCATTATGATAAATTCCATGTAGTTTAAAAAGGTCTTTTGGATATCCCTTAACAATTTTTTTAAGTTATTAATTTCGTTGAAAATGCCATAAATTTTTCTGCAGCTGGAAATCCTAGCTGACTTTACAATAGCATGGGTTATAATGTATCACTATTGATATTGACTGAATAACTTCAAGCTGCAAGTCTCTATTAAAATTCTGGTTATTTTAGTAGGTTTCGGACTGATCTTGCAGTATCAAAATTAGCATATTTATTTATTTATTTATTGTGTGGTTGATTTTTTCAGCCAGGGTGAAGCTCATTGCATGTTTTGTGGGCCATAGCACAGATCACCCACAACTGAGTGACAGATTCTTTGGAAATGGAACAAGAAAAATTCTTTACTGAACTCTTAATACCTACTGAAAGAACCTTGTTAGGAAATCTCTCTGAAACAGTTTGTTCATTGTTGACATTATTAATCACAGCAATATTCCTGAGGAATTGATGGTTATGCATTTTATTGTTTTCAGTTGTATTATTGCTAGCCAGTTTTGTATTCCTAAGGTCATTTTGATCTGCTTTTTACTAGTAGTTGAATGACTAATAGTACAACACTTTGAAAAACGTCTTCTGCAAATGCAGAGCTCATCAGTATTTCAACCTTTCTTGTAGATGACATTCTGAAAGTTAGGTCTATTTCCTCAGCAAAGTTAAAGGCACCAAATATTCTGAAAAATTTCCTTAAAATGTGAAAACCGTACGACTATTTCATAACAAATATAAATCCCATAACTGTTTCACAATACTCGCAGACTTAGTGTAGTGGCTCAGTTGTAGCAAGATCCAAAGTAGTTTCTGTCTCCAATTAGCAGTTGTACAGTTTCCTTAAGAGACTGTTATATCTTTTCATTTGGCAAATATTAACGTGCTAAAGTTCCAGGGGCTTTTGTGAGGTTTGAAGAGGACAAGCAGTAAAGGCAAATCATCATTAATCTTCTGCGTCACTTGCAGTTAAGTCTGTATTTTCAGTAAACATTGCTGGAGCATGGGAAATTATTTTGAAACTTGTACCCAACAAGAAAAGGGACTGTATACTAGACGGGAATTTATAAAAGCAATCAGAGGCATTCCTCACAAGAAAGCAACTAAAATACTTGACTTCCAAATAATTTAGCTGTGAAGTTCCTTGCTCTAAGAAAGAACTGAAGACTTCAGGAGATTTAGGGGATTTAGTATCTTTATTTATGTAACTGGATTTATAGCCTGAGACACCCAAGTTTTAGGTTTCTTTGGAGTTAAGAAAAGCGGCATTGGGAAAAAATGGCTTCTACCTCTCAGATAAATAGCCTAAATATGGGTTAGTACCTTTTATTCCTGGCTAGAATATGGCCTTGTATTAGCGCCAGTTAAAGCCATTTTCCACCAGCGATTGAAATTCTGAGAATGCAACATCAAAATTTCTGTGTTTTCAATAACATTTTCAAACTCAATAAATTTGTAAAATTTTAGACAAACCATTTTCTCAGACCTCCTCTTACCCCAGAACAACTGACTATGTCTTACAATGTCTTACTGCCTCCTTGAAGCTTAGCTATTGCAAATATTTCGGCAGCAGAATTATGACTGGTGCACATGGATCTATGCCTTGATACTGTTAAGCATATTTATGAGTTTAATGAATTATACCTAGTTATATCTTTTCCTATTTTTAAGAAGTATCCTCAGTGAAACAAAAAACCTCTCATTTATCTCAAGGAGCTGACCTAAATTAATCATGGTCTTGTTGCAGAGTCATGAACTTTTTCATTTTAGAATCTTTCTGTGGATCTCATAACCACATGAAAAACAGTATGATTTATTGTCAGTTATGTGACTGGTCAGTAATGAGCCGGTGATATGACTGCAGTTTATTAGGGGAAACAGAAGATTTTTTTCCTTTGTTCTTTTCACTAAAGCATGGATTTATGAAACCAGTGGCATATATTGTCACTTTTGGAGTATCTAAAACTGTATTATAGAACTAAGTGGATTACACCTAACTGAGGTAAATTTAAGTTAACTTTCAAAATGAATTAAAATTTACTAGCATAAACTATTCCAAGGTTGTGTATCATCATTTTAGAGGAATTTTTCAGGAACAAAAACCATAAAACCCATTAATTTCGTCATATGTTAAAAAGTTACAGAACTGAGTAATTCTGGTGCTACCTCTTTCTTTTGGCTTTCATTCTGCATAGATTCTACTGGCAACTGAGAAATGTAGCTTAAAGACATGCACTTATTCTATTCCCTTTAACAAAGGAAACACTAACCACGTTTACTACAAATCATGAAGTTAAACCAAACTGCATAACAATAACACACTTCTCTGCAAAGGATATGGAAGTAGAGTTCTTTGAAAGCTGGAAAAACATTGGCAATCAAAAGCTACATGAAAGTAATCTTATTTTTATTACATACAAGGAACGTTTTCCCAGGAGTGCTGATGCCTGCCAGAAAATAAATAAGAAACTAGGATAAAAGAAAGAAGCAAAGATTGCTTGAGTTAAGGCGTTCAGCCAGGCTTTCCTTAGCTTCACATACCCAGGAGGAGTTGGGATTCTTCTGTGCTCAGCTACAATTGATGGAAATGTCTGCCAAAAGACTTTTGTTACAACCTAAACCACAGCTGCAGGATCTCCACTTCTCCTGCATCATTCTATATTCACATTTCTAAGACTCTAAATCTGAAAGCCAGCACCCATTGCTTCTTAAAGAGAAACTGCCTGGTGCCGGTACTTCCATCATTAGCCCTGAGGTAAGATCACAGTGAGTAAAAAAACAAAAATAAACAAAAAAGGATCCTTGTTTAAAATAGTAATAACAATAGTCAAACTCACAAAAAAATAAATCAATTGGGCACAGGTGAGTTTGGTATTGAAAGATTTTTGAAAGGAGCCTGCCAGGAAGCCATGGAAATGGAACATTTGAAGTCACCATTCTGACTTTGGATGAAGTCAGGGAGCTCTTAGAGAGGATAAAGCCATTCTGAGCAAGGTAAAGCAAGACCTGCATTCAGTTTGTTAAACAAGACAAGAAGCTATCACCACATGAAATATCCCTCTGCAGGGCTACAGATAAGCTGATAACTAAGCTACAAGGCTGTTTCCCTGCTTTGGTGAGGACTGTTCCTGGGGCTATAGCAATTCAGGGACTGTAGCATGCTTTCAGCTTCTGGGGCTGAATAAGAGCTGCTGAGACACAGCAGTGGCTGTTCCTCATAGATGCTGACTATGCACCCTGCTAACAGGAACTGCTGCCTCAAGCCATGAATTCCTTGGGAAATTGCATGAGGTGGCTTATCCCTGGCACGTCCCCATGATGCTTCCCTCCATGCAGATGCAAGTCCTGCCTGTCTTGCTCCCCACTGGTCATCATAGACCAGGAGCTGCAGTGCAGATAGATTTATCTCTAAAAGTTATTCATCCCCCAGGGAAGAGGCTGATAGGATGAGTCCTTCAGGGAATTGCTGGGAAGGAAAGGGTTTAGTCAGGAAGCACTAGGTGCTGATAGGCATCTGGTGTCAAAATGTCCGATGCAGCTTTGTGAGCAGAGCCCAGACAGGGTTCCAAGTCAGACACAGCCTTGGAATGACTGTGTGAGGGAGCAGGGCTGTGGCAGAGCTGGAGACCAGCTGGGAATCCAACCAGAAAGGCCCACGGCCCTCCAGACGCTGAACTGGTGTTAAAAAGACTAAACCAGTAACAACCTGTCCAGACAACCAGGATCTGCAATTAGGTGAAATGAGGCATGCCAGTATTTTTTGCTTCATATTTCCAGTGGTTATAGTTGTAAACCTCACAAAAGCTCCTATTTTCGGGATACTTTGGCTTTTTAGGTACTACAGCAAGAATTGCTTTTTTTTTTTTCCCCTATAATTCAGTGTGTCTTCTCAACTTACAAAAAACGACAAAATAATTGGCTCAGGTTCAGTTTGACCTTACAGTCAGTTTGGGGTCAGTTCTTATTTTTACCTATGCTGGTTTTCCCATGCTTAGTTTAAGGATAGCAGTAAATGATTGAAGTACTTTTGTAATTGCAACTTCATTTCCATGTAAAGTGAAAGACAGACTCTTACTTGGGGATTACCAGACAAGCAGTTAAAGAAAAGATAGATGGTTTCTGTGGTTCCTTAAGGCTTTGCTAAATAAGATTGATTTCAGCCCTTAATCTTTTTTGTTAAAAAAAGCTAGTAGATGGTTTTTAAAATTAAAAAAGACCATATTCCCTTCACATTCAAAAAGTAAAGATTGATGTTTCTTCACCTGGTGGATATGCCCATTTAATATGCCCAAAACACCCCCCTCCCCCCAAAAAAAAGCCCCAAAACAACCACAACCCAAAACAAAACCAGACATGAGATCTCTCCTTGTTTTATATAATATACTGAAAAGACTTAAAATAGTTCTGCTTCTGTTACAAATTTTATTCAAAACAATTCATATTGCATGAGGGTTTGGGGCTTTTTTGTCCGCTTGTTTTTTAGTTGGTTGGTTGGTTTTGTTTTCGTTGAGATGTCTTTAGTGTATTTATATTGTCAGTCAGGATATGAATTTTAGTGTTTACAGAATATATTGATTCCCATGTACAAGACTTCTAACCAGAACATATTAGGAGATCATCATCAGTATAGAGACATATCTGTTTAGAAAAAGATATTAAGCTTTATTTCTCCATTTCCTTTGTAAATTTTAATGGGAAGACATCTGACTACTTAAAAATTCTAGAAAGGTGTTCAGAGCATCTGTGCTTTCTTGAAAAGCAGCCAAAACATCATCAACACATCTCAGCCACAGTCTCTGTCAGCTTCAACAACAGACACGAGATTCTGTCCAGATATGAAGACATTAGTAAATACTGGACTCAAATCTGCTTACAAGAGTTTAGTGACAGAAGGCAGCAAATAAAGTCAGCAAGAACTTGTTTGAATGATGTGAAATCACAGACAAGTTCTGGTTCATGCTCGGGCTCCATTATTATCCACAAAGGGCCAATTTGCTATGCCCTGTATCCAGTGGGGTGCAGCAGCACCATTAAGATCTTCCCTTTGATGGAGGAACTGGAAAGCCAAAACCTGCAATCACATACATGAACCTTCATGAAAGGAGAGGAGAGGTAAGAAAGAGATTAGGGAGTGACAGAGACTCATTTGGTTGAATAAGATCATAGAGATGGGGAAGGAAGAGGGCAAGGGAAGAAAGACATTTCTTCTTCTTTCTAGTTCATGGACGTACATGGTTATAAATACAGCTTACATATGATGAGGCCCAGTAGTAAAATAAGATTAAGAGTAGGGAAAATTGAAGCAAAATGACACGTGTTGAAATTATGCACCAATCTATTTAAATTAGAATAAAAGCCAGAGAAAATCGGTGAGGTTTTTCCTACCTGAGGTTCA
>NW_008239547.1:7349455-7409642 GCF_000691975.1 Corvus brachyrhynchos | reverse complement strand
GAAAACAAAGTAAAAGGCAGTGAGCCCTGGATATGAGACTGCAGGCATGTTTCCATTGCCATCTCTGTCTCCTGAATTATGCCAGATCTTCAGACTGTGCAACACCCAATCAAGAGCTAAAATCGCTGTCTTCACCTACCTCTACTCTCTTTCTGACATAGAGAAACTATTAATGGCCTTTCATTTTCTGAGTCATTTTTGCCAGGCATAAACTTCCTGGCAAACAAATACATTAAAAGGAATCCTTTAAAAACAATAGGCATATTGGCAAGTGGACCATCAGATGACCCTTTAAAAAGCATGGGATAGACAGAGAAAAATATCACAAAATATGCTTTTTCGAGTCATTCAATTTTTGTGCATGTTTTGGAAGAAAATAAGAATTGTTCTTCAAAAAAAACACATTACTCTTCTTTTTGGAAACATAAATTTTATTAGAACCTTGTTTTCAACCTAGAGATAATAAAATAAAAGCATTCTTCTACATTTTTGAGAGCAAAAAGGCACTAAATTAAGTAAAGATCTGAGAGAATGTCATTTAGAACAGCTAATTTTTTTAAGTTTCAGTCAAGTGACTCCCATTAAATATGAATAATAGGAGAGAAAATGAATAAATGACAAATTTTCTAATTTTACAGCCAATGTTTTAACTCTGGTAATGGCAGCTTTAGCCTCCTTCATTATAATGAAAATTGACACAGCTGTATAAAGTCACCCATTGCTGTTGTGATTTAGTTGCTCTCAGCAGTGCAACTGGCATGTCATTTCAGAGGGGTTAAGTTAGTGTATTTATGGGAAAGAATTTCTTTAAAGGCCTTTGTACTAATAAAGAATTATTGGATTTGAACTCTGCCCCACCACACCCACTCCCTTCCTTTGCTAATATATTCCTTCCTCCTTTGGCAAATCTGGTAATATTGCCAAAGAAATAAAAGAGAGATAAAAAGCAGTTTCTTAGGATCTGGATGGTTTGCAGCAGTAAGGATTTCCATTCTGACAAAGAAAGTATAAATCTTTAGGGAATCTGGTTCTCAGAACTCTCTATATTAAAGGGATAACTCAAAGAAGTCTATCCTGCAGTGTAAGAAAATCATTTGGAACACAAAATCTTTGTATCTAGTTATAAAATGAAGGGACCTTATGTATTAATTTAATCTCCTTTTCTTTCATGTATTCACACCTCTTTTTCTATCATCATTCCAAGATAGAAAATGATCCCTTGCTCCCTGCAAGGCTTTAATTTTGCAAAGTAGCCCACTATGAACCTTCCCCTAAAAACCTTCATTTACAGCTGTGCAGTAACCTTCCTTTCCACTACACAGAGAAGCTGTAGTGGGACAGGTCTGAAAATATTCTTTCCCTTTCCCTGGAAAGTCTCTGAGACACAGCTTTCAGTATAGGAAATGAATGAGTGGCAATAAAAAATAACAAAAATTCACACTGTCACCTCTTCAAAGCGAGAAGACACCACTTAATTACGGCTTTCATGATCAATGATAGATTCCTACCAGTGGTGCTATAGATAAACCTGGCACAGTGGAAGACTTTACAAGAGATTTGCAAGATAATCTCCCATTTTTATCCTATTTGAAACTGGCCACATTGCATTTCTCCTCTCTGCAGTTTGTCAGCTACAGGCGCAAGGAAGAAATCTAACACTTACATTGTTGAACGTAAAAAAATTTCTTCAAAATTATACTGATACTGATACCATGGTTTTTTTTCATGGCAGTTGCTGAATCTTAATGGTAAGTAACCTCACATATCCAGACTATAAAATACAATGGGAACCTTTGACCTTGCAAATTCTAGGAAATAGCAGCATCTTTCAGCACCACCAATTTCACTAACGTTAGCCAGACTTAAGGTAATACTCACTGTTAATTTCCTGCCAAAGAAAAGAGTAAAACTGACTGAAAAATAGAGTAATTACATTGAGAATTGTTCATAATCATCTCAGACCTTGATAATGCTATGCTGACACCTCTATGAGGGGATTGCACCCCTAGATGTGTTAAGAGAACTTATCATTATGAATTTCAAGACAAATGAAGAAAGTTCAAGGTGCCCCAGCTGCTGTTTAAGTCAACATGTAGTGTAGGTTGTCTGACAGTCACATCACGAGTAAAAACTGAGCACAAATTCCAGGAGGAAGAACATACCAGATGCTTCTAAATCTTAATCTTTACTAGAGAACAGCACTTCCTCAACAGAGGAAGACAACAGACAAGGCACCTGGTAACCCACCATGGTCTTCAGGCAGCTATTCCAGAGAAGAGAATTGCCTTAAGGGAATGTTCCAGACTTTCCTGTTCTAGTACTAAAAACCAGAGTGGTGAATTCTAAATAAAAATCACACATTCTAACCCTAAATAGTTTCCCTCAGCCCCATGACATCAGTTTGCTGATAGCATTAATCTCCATATATTTATAGTCAAAAATTGCTGTCGTTAATGGTAATTTTAGGAAAACTTCATTACATGCACTTTTATAAATCAACAAAAACGTTATAAATTATGTCAAAAAAAACAAACCCAAGTCTGATCTTGCTGACAGTTGAGTCATACACATGGAAAGAGAGTAAAATATAGCACTGATGCATCACAATTACATGTACCATGAAAAGCCATTTATTTAGTGGAATGACTTTTCATTAGTAAGACCCAATTAGTTGAGCTGTTGTGTTCTCCAAAAAAACTTTTATGCAGACATTTCAAAATGAAAGTATATCTTAGGACTTTATTTCAAGAAACCAAATTTTCTGTAACGGAATTGTAAACTAAAAGTGATTCTTTGCCTCCCATGGTTTGGGAGCAACAGAAGTACAGTTTAGTTTCTGGAAAGCTTTACTAGAATGGAAAAAATCCCTAAATTTCTCAAAAGTAAACAGAGCAAAGAACTTCATGAACTGGTACTTCCATTGGCTGTCAGAATCTCTCAGGCCCACTCTATAATATAGACAGGACTGAAAATTATACAGTTCTGTGAAGTGATAGAACTAGTGAAGCTCTTTACCCAGCTGAAAATAGAAATACTTATTTTAATTGTGGAAAACCTCTGTACTTGGGTTATAAGCCAACCTACCTGATCCAGAGGCCTGTGAAGTGAGAGGAAATTGTGTAATTCCACCTTCTGAAATTCAAATTTGCCTAGAAGTGTGTCAAACCCAAATATAGGTGGAAAGCAAAAAAACCCAAAAAACTTGAAGAAATCATTACAACAATATAAACCTCTATATGTTTCAAATAACTTGTCCAATTTCCTTCAAAGTCATAAAAAGAAGACCGCCTTGTTGAAAAACAAGATATGTAAAAATTCTAAATTGGTTGTATGGAGTAAGAGGAAAATGTAAATCTGTAAAGATGAGTTGTTTCCTTATACTGATGGAGAGGCTACATTTAACTAACTGCTCTTAGAAAAATTGCCTGAGTTAATAGCTCATTGACATGCTAAAAATATCTTCAGTATTTAGTAAAATAGCACACTATGGACTATTTATTTTTAATTTTCTTCTTTTTTTTTTCTAATGCACATTAAAAGTAGTCTTCCATTTAAATATTCTCCTTCTAACCGAAGACTTGATCAGTAAAATGAAAGTCTTAAACTCTCATTTTTTTTTCAATGACATATTATATTGCTGACATACTAAAATTGCATTCTTTCTCAACACTGTTTCAATGTAAATTTCACACTCTGGATCAGTTGCAATTGAATTTCATGTTAAGGGGCATTAACTCTGGCATTTCATCATTTGTTCTAAATACCCTGTACAAGGTGTCAAGATGGAAGGACACTGACCTGTTGGAGCGAGTCCAGAGGAGGCTGCCAAGATGATTAGAGGGATAAAGCACCTCTCCTATGAGGAAAGGCTGAGAGAACTGGGTTTGTTCAGTTTGTAGAAGAGATGCCTTAGGGGAGATCTGATTGCAGAGTTCCAATGTCTTATGGGACCCCCACCTGGCCTGGCTTTGAACATTTCCAGGGATGTGGCATCCACCACATCGCTGGGCAACCAGTTCCAGTACCTCACCATCCTCATGGTAAAGAATTTCTTCCTTATCTCTAATCTAGATATATATATCTTATCTTGTTTCACTGTAAAATTATCCTATCACTGTTGCTGTTGTCCGCAGGGACGGCGTGAAGAATGACACGAATTCAGGTCAGAGAAGATGGTCGAGGCTGACCCTTTAATGCCAAAAACCCGTCTTTTTATAGCATGATTCGCAATAGAGAAATGACATGATTGGCATATTGATTAACCTCCCACCAAAATGATTGGTTGAGAGAAATAGTTCCCATTCTCAAAATATTATTCTCAATGAAACAAAACAATATCCACTGCATTCTCACAGCACCCAGCATCTGCAAATAGTTTACAAAATAGCAAACAGTCTCTCAGCTAGTTTGTGGGAGAATGGAGACTTTCACGGGAGACTGTAGAAGGTGGAAAATTTCTCTGCTGGCCTCTTCAGCATCTACATATCACTACAAGCCCTTGTAAAAAATACCTCTATGTCTTTCTTGTTGGGTCCCTTACTGCAAGGCTGAAGGTGTTCCTGGAG
Source organism: Corvus brachyrhynchos (assembly GCF_000691975.1). NCBI lineage: Eukaryota > Metazoa > Chordata > Aves > Passeriformes > Corvidae > Corvus > Corvus brachyrhynchos. The sequence continues at coordinate 7,405,077 of NW_008239547.1, read as the reverse complement.
CCTTCTCTTCTCCAGGTCGAACAACCCTAACTCTCTCAGCCTTTCCTCATAGGAGAAGTGTTCCATCTCTCTAATCATCATTGTGGCCTTCTCTGGACTCACTCCAACAGGTCCATGTCTTTCTTGTGCTAGAACCCCAGAGCTGGAGGCAGCACTGCAGGTGGGGTCTCATGAGGACAGAGTAGAGGGGCAGAATCCCCTCTCACCCTGCTGCCCACAGTGCTTTTGATGCAGCTCTTTGGCTTTCTGGGCTTCAAGCACACAGTGCTGGGTCCAGCCTCTCATTCACCAGCACTCTGAAGTTCTCAGCAGGGTTGCTCTTGATCCCTTCATTCCCCAGCCTGTACTGCACTAGGCCTTGTCCTGACCCAGCTGCAGCACCCAGCTCTTGGCCTGTTAAATCTCATGAGGTTCCCATTTTCTCTCCCAGTTTGGCAGAATACTAACTGAGAAAATGGCTGAAAGATTAGAGAAGGCTCTGGAAGTAACCACCCATACTTCAGTGAGGGCTCTGCCCATCAACTGAAGTGTGGTCCAGGACTGGGAGCATTAGCTCCCTGTGTCTCTGAACAGCCAATTATGAAAGGTCTTTTTTTCATCTTGTATGTCAGAACTAGCTGGGAAAAAAGAAAAGAAACTTCAGAAAATTGTTTCTCAGACCAAACCCCAAAATTTTACAGAATTAAAACTTCCTCTCTGTCTTTGGACTTATTGTAATATCACCATACTGAAAGTTTCACTGCTGGAAAAAAAATAAAAGTAGAAAGGGCTACAAACACTTGCAAGGTTCCCAGCTGGATCCCTCCTCCTCAGTTCTGGCAAAAACATGCCAAACCTGAAATACTTTGTGCAGTAGTTTTTAGATTTCATCAATCCAGTTTTTCCATATATTTCTGGTTAAAGCCTCTAGAGCTCCAAATCAGAACTTGAGACAGGAAATTGTCATCGGTCCTTGAAAAGTTTTTAGAGGGAATAAGAAGTTTTTAACTATTGAAAATTTCCATGGGGCTATTGAATTAAAGCAAGAAATTAATTGCATATAACTACATATAATTCATTGTGCACAACTACATGACAAAATTATAACAATTCTAGATGTTGAAAATGGGACCAAAGAAGAATTTTCACTGGCAACCTTTCCTAGTGAAAATTTATGTTCACATCACCATGGGTACACTTCAAAGATCTCTCTGCTAAGACAAGGTTCCTATCAGTTTGGCTTTTACATTTCTTACAGAACAAAAACCAATTCTTTAGTGCAGAAGGACATCCTCGTGTGTGATCTGAACTCCTTGAAGACTTTTCCCAGGTTATTTTCTTAGACCACAAAACCATCTTTCTCTATTAAAGTTGAATTACTAATTATGTCTTAGTTGTATGTAATCTAAACACTGAACATGTCAAATAGTAAATTGGGAAACAAATGTAATGACAAAGAAGCAACTTTTCAATATGTCTGGCGCTGAACACGTTTTTTCCCTTTTATTATTTATTATTTTATTATTTTTCAAACTCAAAAAGAGATGTCATTTTTAAGGCTGGAGACCAATCAATTAAAGCTTCTTGTTTTTTTATTTTCATATGAGAATGTTGAGTAATTTGTTATGAATTGAAACAAATGGAGAACCGGAGCTTCTTTAATTAAGATAATTATAGATGCTATTAAGATATAAATAATGATATAATGTATTTAAAAGTCAGCAAAAGAGACTGGAAAAAAACCTACCTCTTAGAACATTGGAAAAAAGAAAACATGTAAGCTCATGTTTGAATGTTAGAATATGTTCATGGAATACTGGACTGCTTTACATTGGAAATGCACCTCAGATGAAACTGACTGTAGTTCTGGAATGGCAATGAAATCATGGCTGGTAATCACCAGTGGGAATTTTTTCCTGCTGGCTGGAATCCCAGAGCTCAACAGAAGAATGAGAAAAGCAAGTCCAGCATTTGGAATTACATTGGAATAGGGATCTATTTGAAAACTGTCTGGAGTCTGACCTGCTAATTAACTCCTATTTTAAGAATTTAAAAGGAAGATGGGACTTCTGTGGGTGTGATGTCTGCTACTCTATAATATTCATGTTAAAGCAGCAAAAAGGAAATTATGTACTAGAAAAAGACAGACTATGCTGCTTACTGATTCCCTTCTGCCTTCACCACAGAAATGAAACTTATCTGAGTGAAACAGCTTATGAAAAAATCCCCCACACCCAGTTGATTTTATATATAGCTCTTACTTGAGATCTCGTCAAAGAGAAGAAAAGCCTATTTGATATTCAGCTACCTCTTCAAAATATGTTTTCGCATCAGTAAAGCACAATACATTTGGAGATGGTCACATTTCACTTCTTAATGGACCTGATCTGGCATAACACTTGGGACCATTCCAGAATAAATTATTTAGGGCAATATTTTCATACATAATTCTTGAGTCCTTCAATAGATTACTAAAATAAAATAACAACAAAAAAAGCCCAAAATAAAAAAATCCCCCTATTTTTATATTAATTGAAGACATATGAGGTTTTTTGTTTAGTTTTAAATTTGGTTTTCTGAAGTAGTTCATGAAATCCATTAATTTTAAAATCCTCTTATGGTACATTTCGATATTAATTCTGCTAATTCATTTTTTTTCCTTTAAGACCTTAATCCTGTTTCAGTGGCCAGAGATCTCACCTACATGACAGGTTAATTTGCACTATATTCTTAAATTCTGGAGAATTTTTATTTAATTAACTAAGATTAGACAGCAATTGAGTTGAAACCTATAAAACAATTCTTATTGGATTCCAATGTAACAAAGTTGGGGGTTTTTTTATACCAAATAAATTATACAAGTGTAACCATCTTCAGCTGAATTAATCGAATATGAGTGATGATATACTTACTACACATAGAAAGACTTAGACATCTACTGCAATTTATCATAATACCCCTTTAACACTAAGGAGAACTGAATATTTAGTGTAGTAATGTGTCAGTATATGATTGCCAAGATAATTTGTGCTGTGCATAGCATCCAAGAACTGCAAATCCTAATTCACTTATTTCCTATTTGTCCTTGTCTCCTGAAGAATCATTTGGTTCCTAAATCCTCCCTGTGACTTTCAAAAGTAGTCTTAAAGCTAGAAAAATTTATGGTTGTTTTATGCCAAATGAGTTCATAACATGCATGGCTGCTGGATTTACAGAGACTGAGAAAATGATCCACTCTATATATTCTATTGTCACAACCTAATATTCATGGGGAACTGAACATGTGCAAATCCTCAAAGAGCAAATTCTAAAATGAAAACATTTGCTCTGCAAATAGCAGTATTTTGGAGGATATGGAAAGAACATTCTGGTTTGTAACTTGGGTACTTTTTGGATGGTTCATATTAACTGCCTCATTGAAAAGATGAAAGGGTATCACCAGTGTAAACAAAACCTGTGTGAAACAAACAACCAATTCTTATTAAGGGAGCTATAAGTGATCAAACCAGCAATGGAGCATGCTGTGAAAATGATAAGATTTGCATACTTTTCTGAGAACTTCAGAATTAACCCACAATGGCTCTCCTGATCACAACACTTCAGTAGCAACACTGGATATATTATCCTTTTACCACAAAGGACACTTCAAAATCTGTTGTTAGTTGTGTAATATTAATTAATCTGACAGACAGCCCTTTGGAACCTGGATCTAAAAGACTTTAGAGGCAGCTGAGAGCAACTGGTGAAGAGGACAAGTCACCAGCTTGGAAGAGCTGTGTTGACTGCTATCTGAGATGGTAAAAGTTGTCTCCAGTATAAGTGCGTGTGTGTCTGTATGGACATACTTACATCAATATTCACTCTAAGTTCAATCGTGTACTTAAGCTTGTTAATGTTTAAGGTGTAAGGGTTTAAAAGGAGAAAAGCTGAGCTATAAAATACCTTCATTATAGCACAAAATTTATTAAATGCATTAAAATAACAGCAAAAATATACATCAAGTTCAATTTAATGTAACATTTCTTGCTCTTGGGGAATTTCATTCTTTCTGAGCAAGATTAAATACTGTGAACTGTGGCACAATATTCTCAATAATGATAAAAGCATAAAAGTACAAAGACTGACTGATTTGATGAATGATGTCTGACTGAAAAAGTCAGGGATCCTGTGAAAAATTATGCAACTGAAACTGATGGCAGGGTTAAAAAAGACTGGCTGAGTGATGAGCACCATGTAAAGAGACTCATGTTTCCAAGCCTGAGCCACTTTTGAACAACACAAGTGATGAATTCACATAGGAGTTAAGGAGGTAAGGAATTAAAGTTGTAGGAGCAATTCCAAAGTTTTCATATCATAATTTTGTTTATTTCTTGGCTTTGTCCTTCTAAGATTTCCTAATCCAGTTAATGCTGGATTTTTCTTTTTCTTTTCTTTTCTTTTTTTCTTTCTTTCTTTCTCTCTTTCTTTCTCCTTCCTTCCTTCCTTCCTTCCCTCCCATTTCCTTCCTTCCTTCCCTCCCATTTCCTTCCTTCCTTCCCTCCCATTTCCTTCCTTCCTTCCCTCCCATTTCCTTCCTTCCTTCCCTCCCATTTCCTTCCTTCCTTCCTTCCTTCTTTCCTTCCCTCCCATTTCCTTCCTTCCTTCCCATTTCCTTCCTTCCGTTCTTGTTTTTGCCATTTAAGCCCAAAGGTAGAATGTAGAGTTAGAGTAATGGTTATGATAAAAGGACCTTCTGTCATGCAGACCAAGTGTGTGACATGGTGCAGTCTTTTTACTCATAGGTTCAGTCCTAGATCAAAACTGGAATTTTAGTTTCTTAATTTCCATTGTAAGATGTTAAAATCACAGGATTTTGGAGCAATTTAACTTGGGAAGGACATCTGCTGGTCATCTGGTCAAACCACTTCCCAAGGCAAAACTCCAGCTTCAAAAGTTAGATCAGGTTTTTCCAGCTCTTGTGTTGTCCAGGTTTTAATATCTTTATGAATGGAGTTGCCAAAACCTCTATGGACAACCCTTTTGACCACACTCTTGGTGAAATAAAAATTTAAATATCCAGTGAGAATTTCCATTGCTCCATTGCTTTTCTTTCATCTTATTTCTAAGTGTTTCTGAGGTGAGCCTAACAGACTTCTCTTCAGGCTGAATGGTTCCAGCTCTCCCAGCTTCTTCTCAATGTTCCAAGTCCTTAATGACCATCACAGACCCTCACTGAACTTATTCCATTTTTTCCAGGTCTCTCTTAAACTGGGAAAGGATCAATTCCCTGTAGCTGATGCTCTGCCCAATGTAGCCCAGGATGCTGTTGGCTTTCTCTGCTGAAAAGCATTTTTCTGGGTGATATTCAACTTTGTGTCCACAAGGAACTCCAGGTCCTTTTATTCAGTGGAATGCAAAGTCTTACCTAACACCCTTTCACAATATTTGAGGAAAGGAGGTAATTTTATACATGTCAGATACAACAATAGAAGTGATACTCTAGGGCTATCAAAAGCATCCCATTGTGCAACAAGGAAACTCTAAGAAGTGTCTCAGTCTGTACTTAGTCTGCTAAACTTTTATTTCTAGCTTGTTGAGGGATAGTGTAGCTCTTTTATTCTTATTTACAGTTGTTCAAAATTAATTTCAAATATATAATTTTTCGTTTTCAGGTTTTAATATTTTCTTTCCCTGTTGGGCAATGCAATACCACATATTATTAAATTAATTAGGACATATTTATAATTTAGAAACATCACAGATATTCAGAGCAAATGAAAAATTTTATATTTCAGTACTCCTTAGGTATTGAGGTATGCACTGTACTTTTTACTTTCTGTTTAGCAAGATAGAAGTAAGGAAGAGGTCTGCACTTCCAAGGGAATTAAAGGAAGTGGTTTGCACCAATTTACACTGCTAATAAAAGACCAGTGTTCCTCCCCCTCTTCCCTCTGAATGATTATCAAAATCAGAAGCACAGAGGAAACACTGTACCTGTAAGAGGCTTCATGTATAAGAAACAGATGTGGATAACTTTCATATACTAAAGATATAGCATATAATTCTAAAATGTTACAGAACAACTACATTGAAAAACCATATTACAATAACATTCCACTGGAGAATGGTTTTATAATTCCCCATAAAGCTTTCAAGTCCCTTGTTGTTATTTTCACATTATGCTATCTCTGTCAGTAATATGGTAAGACATTAAAGAAAAATCCAATAAATGTTTCATAAAACTATGCAAATTAACAACTAGACTTAATCTTCCAGGATCTATGAAATTTTATATAGTAGCTGTAGTTACAATTAAGTTTCATGTAAGAGGCCAGCTCTGCAGAAGAGCAAGTGAATGTTTCATTGACTGTATTACAAACCTAACACTTAGACTGGTTACAGATGGAATGATAGCATCATTAAGTATGAAAAAGTAATAAGGCTATACCATCCTCACATTGCCAATAAAGTTCTAGGGAGAAAAGTGAATAGTACAGAGGTCTTGACCCTCTCCTGTGCTGGCAAAAATGCCAACAGCACATTTTTGAAACATGCAGTGATGAAAACTGTTTCACCTACTTAATAATACAGGAACAGAAAGATATTTGGAGAATAGTTATGAACACCACATCCTTTGGTCCATGCATTTGGTCTCATTTTCAAAATGAAGTCTTCTTTATCCTGCTTGCTGTAATTACAAAAGTAAAACTGTGATATCAGTGTCACAGGTGTGTCTGTCATGAACTCTTCTTAAATATGTTGATCTTAGGTATATTTGAAGATTTGGCTCTTTATCCGGAACTCTGTGTTCTCTGCTGCAGAAACGCAAACTACCGCAGATCTTTCTTGCACTCTGGGTCTTTATCTTCCTTGCAGACACACGGACAAACACACATTCTCCATATGCACATAAAATCATAGGTCCCCATTTAATTTTCCATTTCTGTTCTTTTCTTCTTTGCCTCTGTTTCATGAGTTCTTTTACTCAGAGTTCAGATTAAAATGCAGGAGATGCCAAGCTTCTCTTCTGACTCAGATGTTTATTATTTCTTATCTATGGTACAGCTGCACAGAATGTGCCTCTAAGTTAATAAGGTGGAAATGACCCCCGAGTTCTACCTTCAAAGGCCTTTCGAAGCCCAAACTACCCAATTATGGAATGACAAATAATTTACTTTTATTTATAATCCAGTGACTAATCATTCATTTTCCTCACTGCGGGTTTTTTGAACCAGTATCAGATTGCCCAGGCTTGTGAAGAAAAAGGAAGAAGAAAGAAGAACTAACCTACACCCAAAATTCTCCATCTTGTTACATGTATATTACTATATCCCATAAATGTAAATTTTCTGAACCCAGAGTTCCAACAGGTCCCTTCAGAGAACTAGCAACTGACATTAAAAAAAGCAACTAGAGCACACTCTCAGAAAGACATGCAATACAAGCTACACAGAAAACTTTACTTAGAAGCCAGAAAATTTCACTAGATTCAAACGTAATTTTGCTGATAAGGAGATCTGAATATCTGGACCAAAATAAGTCTGAATTTATACCTTGATAAATGTTGCTTTTACATATTGCTCTTTGCTGATAAGTTATTAGAATGCATAATAATATCAATCGATTTTCTCAATCATACTGACAGCATGATGTGTCATGTTAAAATCTTATTATAGAATATCCTGAGCTGGAAGGGATCCACAAGGATCATTGAGTCCTACTCCTGGTTTTGCACAGGACCACACCGAAAATCCCACCTTGTGCCCAAGAGCATTGTCCAAATGCTTCTTGAGCTCTGTCAGGCTTGGGGCCATGACTACTTCCCTGGGGAGCCCATTCTAGTGCCCAACCAACTTCTGTGTGGAGAGTCTTTAAGTAATATTCATACTAAACATCCCCTGACCCAGCTTCATGTCATTTCCTTGGGTCCTGTCACTGGGCACCACAGAGCAGAGATCAGTGTCTGCTCCTCCTCTTCCCCTCACCAGGAAGTTGTAACTGCAATGAGGTTTCTCCTCAGTCTCCTCTTCTCCAGGCTGAACAGACCAAATAACCTCAGCTGCTCCTCATAAAGCTTTGCTTCAAGGTCCTTCACCATCTTTGTAGACATCCTTTAGATGCTTTCTAACAGCTTTATATCCTTCTTATATTGTGGCACCCAAAACTGCCCCCAGCACTCGAGGTGAGGCAGCCCCAGTGCAGAGCAGAGTGGGACAATCCCCTCCCTTGCCCGGATGGTGCTGCTGTGCCTGAGGCACCCCAGGACACAGCTGGCCCTCCTGCCTGCCAGGGCACTGCTGGCTCATGTTCAACTTTCCATTGACCAGGATCCTCAGGGCCCTTTCCACAGGGCTACTCCCCAGCCTTTTGTTTCCCTGTCTGTGTGTACATACAGGATTGCCCTAGGTGCAGAATCTGGCTCATCTGACTGCCACTGAGCAATTATTATGGTTCCTATGTCACTCTTGTACTGACAAAATTTTGGTCTATAATGAAAGAAGTTTTATGACAGAACCACAGTAAGCTTAACTACATGTTAGAAAATGAGATAATTGTACTTCTTAAAAAGGAATAGCAAACACCATCAAGTAAAGTGATCTTGAGGGTTCCTCAGGTAGTTTTCCCTGGCAGTGAACCCTATTGCCAAATGACTTAGTTCTTGAGATTCATCAGGCTCTGATCTCCAACTCACTGTCACTATAGCAAGGCTGCCTCTGTCTCTGCAGAACACCTCCAACACTGTTCCAGCATGTTCTGTCTTTTTATTGTCTGTGCACGCTCTCACACCAAACCCAGCATTCCCTCATCAATTTGAGCAAGAAAAAGAAAGTAAATAAGTGCATGTCTGTGTGCATGTTTAATGACCCAGGACAAGACAAATGACACAGAGAAAGTGTGAAGTGTAGCTATTGCTCATATCTAGTCCTTTAACCAACCAATGGGAAAACTTCTATTAAGTCATGAAATCACTGTCTTACGTGATGCTGATGGAGCAACAGTACTTATCAGAAGTTGCATGGAACTCTTTATACAAATTCCACAGAATCAATTTTCAAAGTCTTTTAGGCCTCAATAATGCCAGGATTTCTCTGAGTGTTGCAAACTAGAATCCATGAGCAGTCATTAAGATGCTAACTTCTGATGTATATGGTCATGTTATCTGATATTATAATAATTCTTACAAAGAGGGATTTCTAAGTGTGAGAAAGTATTTCCTGCACATCACTCACTACCTCTATGAAGAGTTTTTTTAAAAAGGTTACATGTATTACAGATATTCATGCTGTAGGTATTCACACAAAGTTTCACAGAAAAGTTTCAAATATCTAAGCATAGAAGTCATGAAGCTAAAATATATCCATAGGTGGTTATGCACACAGACCAATATTTAAATCTTTAAACAAAGGTCTATTAAAAAAAAAAAAATCCATAACAAGTCTGAACTACTCCACACTGATGATCACAATGTTACACAAGGAAAAAAGAGCCATAGAAGAAGATCCACTCTGGATGCCGATATAATTCCCCTATATAAAATCACTAGAAAACTCTTTGTTTGCTTTTAAACAAAATGAAACAAACGAAAACACAGATTAATTTCTTAACCTGGAATTCATGTTCTGAACTTTCAAAGGTGTTGACATTCTAGACTGTATGTTTTAACCCCATACTAATAGCAATCACAAAACACTCCCATGTTACAGGATGGGTCACTATTACAACTTACATTTATATACCTTAACTGAATCCTAAAAGACACAAAATTCTTCCCCATTGAATAATTTAGCTCATTGTCTTGACTGCCCATAAATTTCTCAGGTAGGCAATTCATGTTGCTGATCACAAGTGACATTAATACACCAGCTGTCATGTAATTCATTTAAACTTGCCTTTTACTGTACCATGCAAATGTGTTTTCTCTGAGAATTCTGAGTACAACTTAATAGCCAGGCAGGAAATGAGATAATTGGTTAAAGAGATTCACAGTGCACTATTAGTATTTTTATTACTGCTGTAATTTTATTGTGTATTTGACTTATGAGGGAGAGGAAAAATGAAAAGGCGTTCTGTATCTTTACAGTTCCACTAAAATGCTTTGCAACAAGGAATTAAAGTGCTGACTAAGATGCTATACTGAACCTTAGGAATAATCATGAATATTTTTCCTGATTTTGCATTTGCACCAGTCTCAGTAACAAGAGAAATATTTCAAGAGTGTGTTTTTTAACAGCACTTAGAGCTGTATTAGGAGTTGACACCATTATAAATGTTGTCATTAAAGCCTTATTTGGATAAGGAAAAAGAAAATCTTATAGAACTAAGAAAGAATACTGACTGAAGAATACTAACTTTGAATATAGAAAGTTTCTGTGGCAAGTTGCCGAGCTGAAACTGTAAGTTTGCATTCTCCTTCACAATTTTTATAGCGTGTTTCTGCAGTTTCCTTTACTGTGGCATTCTGTGTGGCATATTGTATGTTCTAAGAGATAACTGTTAGTCAGATCTAGGTTTTTTTACCCAGACATAATGCCTACAGAAAGCAATGGGGTCTGCCAGAGAAAATGTAAAATGGAGGATAAGGCATGCTGAGAGAAACATCAGAGGAGTGCAAAGAGTGATGGAGAGTTGAACATTCAGAAGATGCAAAACATTCATTTCTTTTCCTCATGCATATTTGTATCCTGATGTTTTTCTACTGCTCTAGAAACACCCACAGATTTAGAATGTCTATGCAGCACCAGCTATTTACATCTCCTTCCTAGCCCTTTGACAGGGTTAAGAGACTGCATTTTGTGGCAATCTAAATAGAGGAAAATTGAAATTAAGTACCATATTGAAACTCACTAATCAGATATAAAAATGGACATAAAATATCTCATGTTACTAGAAAAATATAAAATTTGTTATTAGGTGGATGGAACTTTCTCTGTGAGTCAACAACAGTCTGAATCAGTCTGTGAACGGCGACGTTGTCTCAGGACAGTTAGTCAGATCCAGACTGGACAAATACAGTCTAATAAATCTCAGAGTGGTGACTGGAATTCAAAATGTGCTCTTGTTGGCATGGAGAAAGATGAAGAACACTCTTGGTCAAATAATCAGCTTGTGGTAGCAGATGACAGGCCACACATGACTTTAGAGGGCTAACAAGAACGAGTCAGTACTGCTCATTTCCAGGTCTTGAAAGGGATGCAATGGTCAACTGGAAGAGCTTTGAGAGCTAGCAAAAATCCCACAACTGGTTTCTACTGATATTTCATTTTCATTGTGTTTTCTATCAAATAAAAAAAAGTGTTTTCAGAATTGTATATTTGGACAATGTTGATCTCTAGCAGCCTTCTCTTTCAGACTCTACAAGAAAGGCAGTTAAATTATTTTTCTCAGCCTGGGAATAACTTGCTGGAAAATCACTGATGTCTTAGAAACTATCAGAAATGATACGGGAAGTGGAAATTTAAGTCTCTGCCTGTGTTACTTACTGCTGTGACTTACCTCACTTCCAAACAGAAGTCACAGATCAAGCCTGAGTCTATTTCACACCAAGAAATAGCTTTCTTTTTCTTTCCTTAATTTGTTCAGCAAAGCTAATGGTTTACTGTGAAGTAATTTTCAAATTCTCATTTACTAATGTCAATCTGTCTACCTAAAATACCTTCTACACCGTTAATTGGATATATTATTATTCCTTTCTTCCTGCCAGAAACTGTTACACAGTTTTGCTTTGTGTTTTTTAGCAGTAATTCAATTTCAGATGACTACTAGTGTTTAAAAATCTGAAACTAGCTTGTGTGTTATATCTGTGAAGTACTTGATACCAAAATGCTTTATATACATTAATATTATTGTTCTCAATAAGGACTGCTTGGCATGTGCACAGCTGAATTATTGGTGACTTCAGAGTTCCAGTCTTTGCTTGTCTATAAAAAAGGTTTTAAAAGGCTACCCACAATTGATAATTGTTGTCATTTGTATTTCATATCAAAACACTTTCACTTAATTGTGCTGCACTAAATACTTTTTCCCAAAGTGGGGAGTTGAGGATTCTGACATGGACATCTGTGTCAATCACCATCTGTGCTTTTGGTTACAAGCCTATATCACCTTCCTAGCTGCACTTATTTTAAAACAGAGCTTGCCTGTAAAACATCATGATTTAGAGCTGATCATATAAATATCCAACCTTCTGTTGTGTGCCTTCTTGAAGAGTACTGTTTGTACGTTCACATTTTCAAGCTATGATGAAGTGTGCCCCTTTCCCTTGCTACATTTTCAGGCATCTGCAAAGCCCATATTTAAATGTCTGAGTGAAAAGATTGTAAAACATATTTTGAAATGTAAAAGTTTCCAATAAAGTGCATTTGCCTGCCTTGTGAACTTTGAATTGGAGGCTATCTCTCAGTATATTACATTCACTGCTTGCTTTTATTATCCCAAACCTGTAGTGACTTTGCTTTCCCTTTTGCTCTCTTTGCTCTTATTTGTTTTTGTCATTCCTCTCAAGGGTATCATGCCCTGGGTAATAATAAAATAAAAGGTTCATTCCTCTTGCAGCATTCTGCACACTGACTGAATTGTTCTAAACTCCAGAGGCTGAGAAAGGCAAACCAATGTGAATGATGATAGGTGAAAAGGTCATTGTTTCATTCTTGTACAAAATAATTTTTGGTGCCCACACTTTTTCACTTTTTTTTTCCTTCCTTTCCTGAAGGCTTTTGTTTTAAGTCTCTTTTTAACTCTCTTTAAATGATTTATGATCTCTTTCACACTTTGTTACCTTTCTCTGCATTGTAAATGCCAGTGTGCCACATCTGAGAGATGGGAAGTTAACATGCCGTGGGGTTTTATTGACGAGTCTGTGTCAGTGCAAAAAGAAAATGTTTTTAGCTGGTAAAGCACTGCATTTGTTATCCAAAACCTCCTGACAGTAGTAATGATAACACATGAATGAGATGAAGCACTGTCAAGACCTTTTCAGTGTGCTGGAGCAGAAGAGTGAGACAGGGAGAAAATTCCAAGATTTCAGAAAGTTATTTCTTTAAGAAATAAATCACACATCACAGCCTATATGAATACATCTATGTACCTGGCATTCATACACAGTCACGTTTGCATAAAGATGCATATCAGAAGACAGTACTCTTTTATTCTCCCAGCTGAGAATCATTCCCAGATGCCTGTTGAAACCTATTGGGATCTCAGCCCTGCATCTAAGTCTCTATCAGTTACTAGCCTACAACTGACCTTGAAAAATTCACTTCAGCTCTCCTTTCCCAGTCTCTTGATATGCAAAATGGAATTATGGATCCTCCTCTCTTTGGCAAAATGCATTTGAGAAGCACTAATAGTGCATGAAATAGGTAGAAAAGCTGTGAAACGTCATCCACCCATATTTATAGCCCCAAAAGGTGCATTATGGAAGTGAGAGCTGGCAAAACTTTCTAGATCATCTTTCATAGGTATGTTTCCTGACTGAGGAAACTTAATAATTCAGTGTACTTGAAAGTCAATGAAAGAGCTTCTCCAAAATTCAAAAAAGGACCTAAAAAAATTCTTTATAAAATCTTCATATAAATGAAGAAATTAACTATATGAGTTACAAGAAAAAGGTTTCGATCCCTTGTTCAAATTAGGTATGCATTCACTGTACACAGGGTCTTAGGATAAATGTCAAATACTGTCACCACTGAATTTCTCTGTGATGGCTACACAGTTAGCAGGGCACACAGTCAGCTTTTTATAGACCCTGGAGCTTCTCTAAAGAGAAAGAAGGACTGAATACATCTTTTCAGTTTGCAGTTTCATACAATTAACTTGTGCCATTTCCACTGCTGTACTAGCTGATGGAATCAGCAGAACATAGGTTTTCTTTCCAAGAATATGTACTTTCTCTTAGCTCATTTATGGCACTTCAGTTTATCTAATTTCTGTTGTAGCCCATGAACTTGCATGGCAATAACAATTAATATCTAGTTTGCATCAAACAGCTAATTAATTTCTAAATCCCCAGCTGTTAATTCTATAATTCTAAAACTATAACTCTTCAGTTATAACACTATGTGTTATTTATATGAACATATGCCCACCTTTATGGGTTTCTTTTCTTTAGGAAAAATGTTACAGACAGGCTTGGTAAAAATTTACCTTCCAATTATTTTGCAATGGAAAAATGGAGGTTTGGGTGAGCTTTTGTCTAGAAAGGAAGGTAGCCCTTTTTTAGGTCATTTAACTGGTGCGATGGGTGAAAAAGTTGACTAAAAATTGACCACATCCTGTTGTAAAAGATCAGAAGTATGCCTGGAGAACTAGCACTAATTAAGAGCAAGAAGAAAGACAGAATTGGATCCAGCATAATCTGAATGATAGATCTGAGTCCATGGCTGCAGACAGAGGAAGTTCAAGTAAATTCTAAGGTAGACAGCAATATATTCCTTGGTCTTAAAACAAGTTCATTCAGGTTGGTCACCTCGGTTTGCAGATGGGACATTTCCTAATAAAACATCTGATGAATTACGGGTAAGTAGCTGGAAGACCTAAATACTGAAGAAAACACAGAAATTAAATTTTCTAGTAGGTCAATGTGGTGATAAAATGGCTATGAGAATCCGAGAATAGACAGTATAATACAAATATAAGAATGTAGAGAAAAACACTCTATGCTGCAATTTTTGAGACACACATCTTTAGCTCTTTTATTCATACCTTTTATATGCCATTAAAAAAAAAAAAAGAAAAAAAGAAAAAAGAAATAGGGAAAAAAAAAAGAAAAGTAACTTGCTATAAAGAAAAAATATCTCTTCTATAGCTAGGTAGCTGTCATCAATTGACCCAATCTGAGTAGCTTTCTACCAGACTGTAGAAGCCAGTAGCTCAGTGGACTTGCAGTGCTTTTACAACCAGAAGAACAAGAATCAAGGCAAGGTATAAAGTATCCTTTGACACTGAAACACCTTTTGTGTTCCTCCTTCCTCTCATGGAGCTTTGTGCTTGCTCCCAGCTTGGCTCTCAGACTCCTTGTACTGTGCACAGACTATTGCAGGTCTCTGGAGTAGAGCCCAAACATTCCATAAGGCAAGCAAGGCATTCTCTGTTCTAAATGTTCAGTTTCCAGATGTAGGCAGCTTCCTACCAGTCAGCACTGAAGTAACTCTTAAATATGCAGCAAGAGCAACTGGCTGTACATATTCATGAATTTCATACTACAGAGTAGTAAAAAAAAGAAGAAAGAAAAGGCAGAGGTGAGTGGATAATCAAAGAGTAAAACTGTTCAGAGAAATACGCAAAGGAAATAGGACCTTAGGGCTGTATCACACAATCAGATAAATAACTTAGATATTTGCCCAAAGAAATGCACACCAACAGTGATAAAGGATGAAAAGTAAGAGATAGGAAAAATATCTGACGTGTGTTAAAGATACAGAATCTCCTTTTGCACATTAGGGGACAGACAAAGCCTCTCAGTGTAATCAAGGGAGAAGAGATACCAGATTTCTGTGGAGAAACAAGTGTTCTAGCAGAAAATCTGACAGAGATCTTGGGAAACCATGAAGCTTCATCAACTCAGTAGTTCTCCAAGAAAATTTAAATATAGCAAGCACTGAGGTAGGCATGAATGCAGAAGCTACATCAAATTTAGCTTATTAAATGTGAGAGGCAGAATATTTGCTATGGCATTGGAGGAATAAATAAAGATATCTGTGGGAGCAGGGGCAGTGAAGGGGCAGACTAGGTTTAGATCAACACAACTGCTCAGCTGCTTGTGTTAAAACAGATGCTGAGTAATTTTGCAGAACAGAAATTAAGAGATTGCTAAAATTTGATATGCTTTAAATAGGCTTTTGATAGTATATTTAAAAAAGCAACTTTGTAAAATATGTGTTATTCTTCAGAAATTGATCAAGCTGGTAGTTTACCTTTTCAGTAAGCTGAGGGGTTCAGAGAGAATAGATAAAAGATTGACTGTCAGAGATATGTTCATTTTACTACTAGAAGTCATATTTTTAGCTTTCAGATGTGAAATAGAAATCATGCTCTATAAGGGAATTGTGAGGAACTGTGTATTCACTGATGGCAATGAATTCACAGTCCTGAGAAGCCTGATTTATCAAGATTAATTTATGATGGAGACTGAAAAAGCAGAAAATATGAAAGTGAAGACTACCAGGAAATTTTTTTTTTAAAAAGTAGACAGCAGACAAGACCAGAAGAACAATAAAAACCAATATAAAAATTAAGAAACCAAGGACTAAAATAGATAGGGACAATAACACTTCTGAGACACAGTATGTTTTTCTGAAGGTATATGAGAAGGAGTTTAGTTACTACAAAATTTGTAAAAATCAACAGTATTTGAAGGAAAAAATTGTTTTTATTTTGGTTTTTTTGGTTTCTTTAAAGTACAAATACATGATTAGAAGTCATGATTGTGTTATACAGAGCTACTGTTTTACAGGTTGGAATCCAAAAAGCTAGACAACAGACAAAGGCACTGACTCTACAGACAAGTTCCCTGAGGGATACACTGCAGGGGAAAAAGAAAAAAAAAAAGAGAACTGATAATGAAATGGTTTGGACAAGAAATAATAACTTTACAGATGATCTAAGTCAATTGACTGTGGTTAAGTCTGTGTCAATTGTAAAACTAACAAATAACAAATGTTGGAATTGATGAAACCAAGTTGAAGCAATGAAACACAGATGATCAATGATAAGATGGGCAGATTAATGAGAAAATAATATAAAAGAGAAAGCTTTTAAATTATCGGTAAAAGATAGGACGAAAAGCCTGTTACTAGTATTCAATTCAAAGAGATAAATTATACACATAAAAGATATAAGACATGAGAAAATATATAGCAAAAACCAGTGTTGCACTGGCAAAATAAACTTCTTTTTGTGGTTTTTATTTTAATGCAAAGAATTTGCAATACTTCTGCAATTAGAAAACCCACTTAGGTTGAAGGATGCCATCACGTTTTAACCTGAGCATTAGAAATTTTCTTGAACATATTTGTAGCTGAGAATGACTGCACACAAGCATAGGACCCCTCTCTCACCTGAATTTGGTCTTTTTTGGTGTGTGCCAGTGGAGATCTAGGTGACACATAGGCCTAGAGGGCTGTTTAGAACATCAACAGTAGAACAACAGTTTAGAACAACATCAGTGTTTATGTGGCACTAAAGTGGAAAGTTCTCTAAAGTTTCTGTTCATTGCATTCATTAGATGTCTGCACTACATTTCTAGCTTATATTTAAGGGCTGGTGTTTGAGTTCATTTCTATGAGCTAAACCTAATCTAGAAGATCAGGGCAGTCACTTGCAACCACCTTTGATTGCTCACAGGTCTGTACTTAATGCAGTATCTAATAGGATCTGAGATATCCTACTGTGATGGTCCCTGGGACCTGTGGGAGATCTGTGACATTTAGATGGCAGAAAGGAGCATCTGAAAGGTCACTAGCCAGCAACATGTGGGCAATTGAATCAAGTCTTCAAGAGATATTACATTTATCATATGCAAAATAAATGAACGATAGAATGGAGAGCAGTCTGAGCTTAAGGAACATTCAGCTGGCTTTGAAAAGAGTGCAGAAAAAAAATTTAAAAATAGGCTTACAGTTCAAAGAATTTAATGTAATGCCAAATAATATATATGTCATTTATTTTTATTATTAAAAAATAAAGCAGCAAAATGTCCTTCATGGAACATGTGCCCTTAAGTTGACAATATTTCTTACGCTTTAGTGAAAACAATGTCCTTTTTGACATTTGTAAAAAATGTCAATTACCTGTGGTCAGAACAAAAAACCCAACAGATAGAAAGACATGGCATATTTTAAATATGTTCAAAACATGCTTAAAATTGGTTCTGCAAACACAGTTACTGAAGTGAATATCTGTCAAAGAAATAGACCTGGTAAAAATATCCATCACCGGTGAACTGAACCAAAGCATAAGCCCTGTGCTAGACCCATGCTGAACAAGCACAGTAGCTATTAACTCCTTTTCAGAGACTTCAGCTTCACTTGTCTTTCATGTCCAGTTCTTTGCCTACTGAAGTTAAAGGCAAATTTTATAGCTAGCAAGAAAGCTCAGCTACTATGTAAATTTTTACCATGTACTTGTATTCTCTGTTATTCTCAGCAAGCAAAAAAAGCCCCCAAAAAATTAAATATGACCCTGATAAAATTAGTGATGCTTTTTTTTCCCTGGTAATTTCTTTGAGGAGATTTTGGGGATGGCAGGAGGATATAAATTGATGATAAAGAAACAAAACTTTTTAAATTCTAGCATAGGCTTACACAATAATAGGTCAACCAAAATACTGAGGAGAAATCAGAGGTTGGAATGGGAATATATGTTTAAAATTTTTGCAAGCCTTAAGCACTGTATAATGCTTAACTGTGAGAAAATAACTCTGCTGCTCAACATGTATTAATTCAGTAAGTACAATTAGCTCCCTAGCCTTAAAATATTTCTTTACATCTGAATTATAATTATAAATGTTAATCAATCTTCTAATGAATGGTATTAGAATAAGCACTAGAATTGTTGCAAACAGAAACAAACGAAAAGGTGAAATAACTTTATAAAAAGACATAGATAAACATAGAAAATATGCCTTCCAGCAACATTTGAACACGTATATGGTTCCAAAAGCAAGAAAGATGAAAATCACATTAAAAATATTCAAGAACACTTTGTGGGGGTTTTTTGGTTTTGTTTTTTTGAGGTTTTTTTTGCACATTAACCCATTCAAGTAAATTTTATATCTATGTCATTGCAGAGCAGGGACACTACACTAATTTTGGGAATAATCCAAAAAACTGTTACTCTTTATGTATTTCCTCTTAATTAAAGTAAATTAAAAAACGTTTAAATTGAAGGCTGCAATGTTAATAGGCAATGCTAAGTTCCAGTCATATTGAGAGTGAAGAAATAGGAAATAAAAAGTCACTATCCACTTTTTAATAATTTTTCATGTTTATTTGTTTATTGCTGTTGTTAGCAAGAATTTCTTTTGAATTTTTTGGTTCATGGAAGGCACTCAGTCACAGAGACTGCAGCCTCCCTTCGGTTTGTGTACCAGCCCTGTTTTCCATGTAACAGCTTTATCAGTTCAAAAGTGCAGGCACGGAAGACTCAAACTTTGGAGATGAATACCGGAAAAAAATCTTATTTCCCACACAAGAAAAAAATTGACTAACAAGGCTAAATGGAACTTGTGCAGAAAACCCATAAAAGTATGTATCCTTGTAACCAGCTCCCCCTCTTTCATCACTTCATGTGGGATCATGGTCACGAACAAATATTTTTGGTAGTAAGCTGCAACTCTTAAGCATTAGGAATGCACTTTTTTCTTTACAAAGTCCTTGTTTCTAAATTTTGTTGTATATTGCTTCAAAATACTAGTTTTAGACAGATAACAAAGGGGTTATCTGCTTTCAGTAAAGAGAAAGGCAGAATAACTCGTCAAGAGTGTGGTGTCACTCAGAGAAAGGGATTAAGCTGTATAAGAGCATGTACCAGTAAAACAAATGAGATTTGCTCATGACTGTGTGGTACAGCACCCTAAAGCTGGGTTAATGTCATGCCAGTGGGGTTTCTAGAGGAAATGCACACCTGGTGAGATGTTGGTCCCTGTTGTGGGCAAGTAAGTACCATGCAGCAACTCACACTGTACCAGCTACTGGGAAGAAAATTAACTCTACCTCATTCAAAACAAAGACAGTCTCATAAAGAAATTTCAAAATACTAAAATACTCTCTTTTCTGTCTGTTTTTCCCAGGGATTTGGTGTTCCTCATGCAGACAGAGAGCAAAACATGCCAGTGGTATCTGTGCATCAGCTTCCCCACATATCAGCTTGTAGCTCTCTTTTTTCTTAGCTGGGCATCTCACATTTCCACGTCTTTTCAGGACATTTCTTATTAACTTTCTTTACAGCACCCTTATTTGGCAGGCTCTTAATCCAGATGTGGTTTTGTCTGTCTAAGCTGTCTCTGAGATCTGCTTTGCTTACATGGGCCAGCTGCAACAACATACACATGATTTACAGCCATCAATGAAATTCACCTTTACTTTGCCCCCAAGACAAGGGCAGAGAAGCACGGGAGGCCAGATCAGACCTGCCATGCCCGTACTGGATTCTAGAGAACATCAGAAACTACACTATGTTCTTCACAGCCAGGCAACAGCCTCAGAAAGGCTATGTCTACTCCCATCATATCACAGCAAAGTGTGGCAGAGACCTGGATAGTGAATAGATTTCTTGTACTTTTCATTACCAATTTCAAAGATGTCTCCAAGGAGGAAAAAAGTCCCTTTTCATTAATAAATAAATTCTACATGCCCGTTTTCATTGTTGCCTTCTTGGTTTTTACTGGTCAGGTTTTGTTCTTGCTTGATTTTACTAGGCATGCAGAGGAAATGAGAAAGCGTGTTTAGTATGTAAGCACTCGGACACCAGGGTGTGAAGTCTGCTCTACTCATATATGCAGCTGTTACTAGGAAATGTGATACTTGCTCACTTAAAACATATATGCTTATCTAATGCTTTATCTCTAGGGTCCACTTTTCCCCCGAAAGAATTTCTGAAAGCCTTACTCCTCGTTTGTCAGTGTGTTTACTGTGAATTTACTGGGAAACAATGATAGCAAATAGTACAGGAAATTCATTTCAGTACAAGGAATAAAATAGAGATTATAATGATTTTCCTTATACAGTGTACATGCAAGAGTGTCTTGTTCAGGTGTATACTTATAAATGGTGACTACACACATAAACACTTGTGTGTGCATACAAATATATATGTGTGCACATGTGTGTATTTTGTCAGTAACAGCATGAACATGAGTTTTGATCATGCCAGAGGAAGGTCGCAAAATGTGGCACAGATAAATTGTAGATGTGTGTCACATCATTTCCAGGAAATTATGTCATGATGTTTAAAGGTATTTCATTATGATACTTGTCCAACATAAAATATTAAAATTCATGTGTGTACAGTACATTTACAGATGTCTATACATATGCATGCATATATTCGAAGAATACGTCCTTTCATTTGGTGTTGAAATTAATTATTACTGAAACTAAATAAGATATATGATGATAAATAATCATAATGAAAACAGATTCCTTAAATTCTTTGTGATGTTATCATTCTAGTCACTCCTCCAGGCAGAAGACAATGAAAATTTATAAGTAAAGCATCTAAACCTATCTCTATGTAGCTCTGCTCCCTACACCATTTCTTGGTACAAGCAAATACTACTGTTTGGTGGTTTTTACACCTACTTGGCAGCAGTGGTGTGTTCCAGAGGAGTCAGATCCTTTGCTGCTCTCCTTTCCCACTTTTTCTTCAGTATTTTTTTTCTCATATCATGGTCAATTTTATATTACAGGCTTTTAGTAGGATAGTGAAGTAATTCCAAAGAGTTATTCCAAGCCTTGAAATGACAGAAACAAAAAAAGTATTTCTTGATACAGAATAATATAACTGTATAACAATTCAACTCTCAAACAAGTGAAGGGCAAATGAAAGGGGGGAGTGGGGAGTAGAGAAGCCCAGCAAGTATCTCACTGTCTGCTCAGTGAAATGGATGAGGTCAAGGAATAATCCTTTTATCTAATTTCTTCATAGATAATAGTGCAACTATTTCAGCAATGTTTCGGAGACTAAATTTTTAAGACTGGGGAAACACATCTTTTGGCTGTAGCTCTGCTTCATCCTCCTTGAAACTGCTGCTGTGATCTCTCCTTTAAACTTTTCAGTCAGAATAAATCAGGTGACTGCTAACAGCTTAAATAATAGGCAAAACCCCTTAACGTAAAGAACTTTTGTTAGAGGCCTTTTGTTCCTATGCAAAAGGAGGCAGTGGCAGTAGCACACCTCCTGTGCCTCACGAGTGCAGGGAATGAAGCTCCTGTTCCTTTCACTGCCTGTCCAGTCAGTTGGTTTGCCCCTAAAGTGAGACATAAAGGCACCTCCTCTTGCACAAGGATTATGAAAAAACCAGGGAGTGACCTTAAACCAGATGATCTTATACCTTCAGTGACTCTTACTAGGGTTTCTTTATCCATTGTAAGCTCCTCAGACAGTCCCTCAGTGACTAAGGGAGAAGACAGCTCCAAGTGTTTTCAGGTAAATCAGTATCTCCTGAATTTCAGTATGAGGTTTGTCTAGTTACACTAGAAAAAAAGAACCTTAGAAATTAGGCATTTGGATTATCTTTTATGCTGGATATTTTAACTCAATCATACAACGTTAAGTTTTAACATGCATTTTGTTACTGAAAAAGACATTTTTCCCACTTTAGCTGCATGACCACACCAACAACAAAAATGACATCCCATCTGCATATTAAACGCAAATTCTGAAAACATTAATCCTCTTATTTTATTAAATGTCCATTAAATTGTAATGTTTGATGCATAATTGTTGTAGAACAGCAATGGTTAAGACACACTATATGTAATTTTTTTTTTTTGCATAGATTGTCTAAACAAAACAAAAATAAACAAACCAAAAGAAAATCTAAAGCTCCACAAACCCCTAACATGCAAGCAGATTCTGAATAAAGGGCCTCATGGATTATTTTTATTCAGGCATTTTCATAATAATGTACTATGCTTTGTGATTTCAATAAAATTACTTCAAACTACAGTGATTGTCCCATGTGAGTCAGAAGGCTTCTTTGAGGTATGCATATCACTCTTTCATTCCATAAAAAAGCAGGCTGATGCAGAAGAAGGTCCATTTTCTTATTTTGAAATCTCTGATGTTCTGCCTTCACAATTGTTGTGATCTGAAATTCTGTATACTATGTAGAAAAAAATCACTTTTTAATTATTACTCTCAAAGAAATGAGAAAGCTCATTGGTCTGATCACTGAGACAAATCCATCTCTTTAGCATTTTTCATAATGAAGAGACATTAGATTAATGTCCACTTATACAACATGATTAATGGCATGATCAGAAGTAGCTCATGTTGGAACAGAATGAGGGCAAACCACCTAATCAAACAAAATGATTGGGGGTTTTAATTGTTTATAGCAGGATAAGGTCATATGAAGTCCCTTCTAGTAACTCATCTTTTTCTTCCTGTATTTTAGTTCTCCTTTTCTGTCCCTGAGGATGATGATTAGTTATAATTAAAGGAAAGCAAAGCAGTTAGCTTGACAAGCTCAGGATTTGGGAATTATTATAGTCATTAAAGGACCTTCTGATAACCACATTAAACTTCATCATTCACGTACCGTCAGGTTTCTCTCTGTCATACACAAAGCAAAGTACATCAAGTACAGTAGTGTCTCAAGAGAGTGGAGAAAATGTATCACCTGATTTAACTTCACTGAAGTGAGTGGAGATACACTCCAGATTAATTCTGTCCTGTGAATTCTCAACATTAAGATAGCTAAGAGTGAGACCAAACTGCCTGACTTGGGTTCTTTAAGTTCTTGCCACTGTTAGTGTGTGGTAATCTCATATGAGAACCTCAAATGCACCCTTAGATTTGATTCATTGTTCAGCCTCATGTTCTGCTTGGACTTCCTGAGCAGAAAGTTTATAGAAATCTAATTTCAAGAGCATGTTGCCATTTTAATGCCACCTAAGCCCCTGGAATTAATTTTGATTTCTTGTACCATTTTAGAGTCACATCCTAGTCAGGAGGAAACATAACTATTTTCTGAAAAATGAATAAACATATTCTTCAATCCATGTTCATATGCAGGTGATTGTATTGGTAACATTTCATGATTTTTACTTTTAAAACTTGACAATGAAAAGAAATTATGGCTAAGACACGAGGAGTAAGTGACCTATTCAGGAACAGTATCTTAACCCTACAAACATGGGGAGAAACAAAAATTGTTCTTCCTGGTACAGCTCTGAACCCCTGACCCAGAAGAGCATAATGTAGTATTTTAGCAGATCAGTCACACAGCACATTGTAACTTCACACAGAGCACAGTGGTGGGCTTCAGCATTTGCTTACCTGCAAGCCACTCACAGCAGTGGTCAAAGGTTACCAGCAAGATGATTAAAAATGTGCCCGCCAGGCATCTTTCAATATGTCACAACATGTCATTTTGTGCTATGCATTTCAGAATGAAGTAGCTTTCTCCTTTTAAGACATTGTCATTTGGTCTGTCAGTTTGCTTTAGGCTGCAGAAGTACCCAATTCCTTTTGATAGCAGCTGCCCAAAATATAGCAATTCTGGAAGCACAGAAAAAAATCCCTTTATTTTGACTACATCTAAGAGTAGTCATTCTGTAAGATTAAAAAAAAAAATATTTCTGGCTCTTAAAAAAATTATTTAATCAAATATAGTAAGAGTGAACTGGAAACACAAATAATACAATATTTTATCTCTCCTACTCCACAGTAGCACACTGCACACTTTCTAAGTACATAATAGAAGGAAAATAAGAGAATGGGATTGTGGCTGTTCAGTCTCAGCTGGAGGTGTCAGGCTAGATTTTGTGTCATTTGTTCATTTTATATAAGGCACTTCCTCCAGATCTATTTTATGAGTGTGAATTTTGCAGTGCTATGGAGAAAATTCATCTCCTTTTTGAACTGGATTTTTCCCCCTACAATTTAGTCTCAGATTTCTTTTTACTTGCAGTATAAAATATTATTTTTGTCTTTCTTGCATCCTCTTTTTCAAAGACCTGATGTTAGGGAAACCTTCTAGACAGCAGTAGGAACGGCAGTCTCTGTCTGGAAGCAGATATGCCATATTATGAACATGCCATGCTTTTGTTGCATAGAAGAATTCCTATCAAATTCAATAGGATCTGAAGCCTGTCGGTGTTTTTGGTGAGCAAAGGGGACAGGGAGCCTGGACAGGCATTCAAGGAGCCTTTTTATTATTTTATTCCGTTATCAGTCTCACATACAGAGTTGAGACAGAGATGGTACAAAGCTCACGCCATCACAGGCATCCAAAGACTTCCTTGTTACAAAGCATTCTTAAAAGCTTTTTAGCCAATAGCATGCTTCTAAAGTTTACAGAAAACTGTTTTAACCAATCTTCAGTAATGCACGTACATCTGTTGTACACAATACTTGCTTGTTATGCCTTATATAACAATGCACAATATTCCATTATTAGGCTTAAACTTATCTATCTTGCTAAGCATATTTTTTGCAACTTCAAATCCTATCTCAGCCAAACCTAGAAACTCTAACCATTGTTTTAATGTCCTTGCTTGCTATATAATTGTATCCTCTTCTATCTTCAAGTTTTCACAGCTAGAGCTGATTCCTAAATTCTTTTGCTTTATTTCTAAAACCCTCTTTTTTCTCACACCTAAGAGCTTTTCCACCTTTTTGTGTTTCCCACAAAGTCATCAAAAAGAATTAACCTAGAGAAGCCTACAAAAAATTTTGAACAAAATTAATGCCTCCCCTCCACAGAGAAATGGGAGGGAGACACCCACAGACTCATTAACCCATTAACTAATGACTGACATGAAGATTTATAGCCCTCACTAGGTGTGTTACTTCACTTTCCTTATGCTATGCTGGCAAGAAGTTTTCAGGACTGAGTTTCTGGGGTGGGGGTGGTGGTGACAGATTTGTTTGTTTGTTTTTAATGACTTTGCTTCCTAAGTTTACATACATGTAATAGCTGTACACCAATAGCATGCTTCTAAAATTTACAGACAACTATTTTAACCAATCTTTGCACGTACATCTGTTGTACACAATACTTGCTTGTTATGCCTTATATAACAATGCACAATATTCCATTATTAGGCTTAAACTTATCTATCTTGCTAAGCATATTTTTTGCAACTTCAAATCCTATCTCAGCCAAACCTAGAAACTCTAACCATTGTTTTAATGTCCTTGCTTGCTATATAATTGTATCCTCTTCTATCTTCAAGTTTTCACAGCTAGAGCTGATTCCTAAATTCTTTTGCTTTATTTCTAAAACCCTCTTTTTTCTCACACCTAAGAGCTTTTCCACCTTTTTGTGTTTCCCACAAAGTCATCAAAAAGAATTAACCTAGAGAAGCCTACAAAAAATTTTGAACAAAATTAATGCCTCCCCTCCACAGAGAAATGGGAGGGAGACACCCACAGACTCATTAACCCATTAACTAATGACTGACATGAAGATTTATAGCCCTCACTAGGTGTGTTACTTCACTTTCCTTATGCTATGCTGGCAAGAAGTTTTCAGGACTGAGTTTCTGGGGTGGGGGTGGTGGTGACAGATTTGTTTGTTTGTTTTTAATGACTTTGCTTCCTAAGTTTACATACATGTAATAGCTGTACATACCTGCATTAGAAAAGCAGAGAAGGAATACTGCATAAATCATGTACCAGGGAAGGCATCTAAACCTAGAAGTACAAAAGGACTTGGGTACTCACTGTTTGACTTTCAAAATCCATCTCAGGCACCATCTAACCATTCATAGTAAATGTTTCCCCTTTTTACAGCGGAAGTGTTTTGGATGAAGTGGTTAGAGCCAACTTTGATGTAACCATTCATTCCAAATACAAATGAGCACAATGGAATTATTCCTGTAATGGGGTGCAATTCACCAGTACAATTTAGCCAGAAATTAGTTTTGTGTCATTGACATCAGTGTGAAACAGCAGATGACTAATGAAACAAATGACACAAAACTAATGAAGTAGCATGGTAAATTAATATGCAGACCTTTCTATTTCTATAAGCAGCTAAAAAATGTCTCTAATGGCTTTCATTTGTGATTATCTACAGCCAGTATTTTTTAAAGAATCATTGATCACATACAAGCAAATAAGAACTGAACCCCACTACTGCCTACAAAAGTCTGTCTTGCCTCCTACCACTTTAACAAATTGAACATGCCAATTGCCAGTTATGCTAATTTTTAGTGGTAATCTACTATGCTGTTTATTACTGAACTGTCCAATTTCTTTTTATTAATATTCACACTTCATTTTAAAATGGTAATATAATCATGTTCTTTGTCTTTGGTCTTATTTATTTCACATGAAATACATGGAAATTAAGCCCTTTCATTTTCCATTTTTTCCCCCTGCTGTATAATGTGAGATGATATTCAAACACCAATATGATCTTTCTTTCTCCATATTGTTCTTACATTTGGAGGGGTTAGAGGGGTAAAATGTCCCGCACAGGGAGTTTTGTTCAGCATTCTACCTGATGGCAAATTAGTAAACCCACGTAACAATATCAGTGACACAAGACATAAGGCTAATAAATCTTCATAGACAATGATTTTTACCACCATTTAGACAATAGAATTATCATATAATGTAGCAGCTCTTCATGTATTACCCTGTATTTTTCAGGCAGCTTTTTCACATTTCCTTGAAAAACTTAGTAGATGTCCTTGGAATACTAGATTTTAGAGTATATTAAACTGTCTGACTTACACTGAATAAATTTCAATGAAACACTTGTGACCTTGAATCAATGAGCTTTGTGAAAGCTTTCTTATGCTGAATTTTTACAAGAAATGTTAATGGGAAATGGAGAAACAAAGAGAAATTAATCATGAAAGAAACCTTTCATTTTCAGTGCTTTGCAACAAGTACTTTTACATAGATCCTATTCTTAGGGAGAAGGGTCATTTCTCCCAAGAAAGCCCATCTAGAAAGTTCTATCTTTTTTTGTTCCCTTGAATACTGTATAAATTACTGCATTTGCTGCCTTTCTTGCGGTATTTCAGTATTTCCAAATCCAATCTGTTCCAAAAAAATAAAGAATTACAGGGTTGCAAAATCAAGACAGAAAGTCAGCTGTTTTCTTTTTCACATTTAAATAAGATCTGGGTCTTTGTCAAAGGTTTTTGTGGAAGAATTCAAGAGAGTTTCTTCTTTCAGTTAACACAGCTCAAATTTACGGACACACAATTTTCACATATATCTGAACATAATAATTATTCCAGTTCCCTCTTGCTTTGATTTGCAGCACTGTCAGATCCATCAAATTTGCCATTGTCCTCTCATTGGACTCTATTACTTTTTCATAAATACCTCTTTGTTTCAGAAATGTTTATTCTAATCCAGAAACAAAGTAATCTAGCTCATGAGATATCTTTAGCAAGACTAGAAATGTGCAATTCTTGGACGAATGACTTTACTGTGAAATGCTGACATCTGCCAACATAAGCCAGACAGCCTCATGATGACATGTAGTGCGTTTAATGATCTAAAATTGCAAACAAAACTGAGAAAGTATTATGCATTAGTTTCTAAGTAAAACAAGAATAATACCCTTGGAATGACTTTAAATATTGGTCCAAGCAGGTTTTATGCAAATATCCAGGTGGAATTTTCCATTATTTTTAGAAAATCATAGAATCATAGAATGTTAAGGGGTAGGAATGGATGTTAAAGAACATCTAGTTCCAAAGCTTCCTGCCACGTGTAGTGACACCTTCCGCTAGATGAGGTTGCTCAAGGCCTTATCTAACCTGGTCTTCCTGGCAGAGAATCTCTCTCCAGCTTCCCAGTAGGTCCTCTTCAGCTACTGGAAGGTTGCTATGAGGTCTCCATGAAATCGTCTCTTCTCTGAACAGCCCCAGCTTTCTCAGCCTGTCTTCATAGGGCAGGTGGTCTAGTACTCTTATCAGCTTCATGGCCCTCCTCTGGACTTTCTCCAAGAATTCCAAGTCCTTTTTATTTTGGGAGCATCAGAACTGTACTCCATACTCCAGGTAGGGTCTCAGAAGAGTAGAGGGGCAGGGTGCCCTCCCTCAACCTGCTAGTCACACTCCTTTTGATGCAGCCCAGGATTCCACTGGTTTGCTGGGCAGTGAGCGCACACCACTGGCTCAAGTTGAGTTTTTCATCAACTATCACCCCCAAGTCTTTCTCCACAGGGCTGCTCTCAATCACCTTTCCACCCAACCTGTTGGTGTGTCTGGGATTGCCACAATCCAGGTGTAAGGCCTTGGACTTTGCTTTGTTGAACTTCATGAGATTTGCATGGGCCCACCTCTTTAGCCTGTCCAGGTCCCCCTGGATGGCATCCCTTTCCTCCAGCATGTTGACCACACCACACAGCTCGGTGTCATCAGCAAACTTGCACTTAATCCCACTGTCCATGTTGACAATAAAGATGTTGAACAGTATCAGCCCCGGGACTGACCCAAGGAACACCACTCATGACTGTTCTCCAGATGGATAGTGACCCTTGACCACAACTCTGTGTGCAGCCATGGAACCAGTTCTTTATCCACAGAGCAGTCCATCCATCAAATCCATGTCTCTCCAATTTGGAGACAGGGATGTCATGCAGGACAGTGCCAAACACTTTGTGTGAGTCCAGGTAGATGATGTCTGTTCCTCTGGCCCCATCCACCAGTGCTGTAGCCCTGTCATAGAAGGTCACCAAATTTGTCAGGCAGGATTTCCCCTCTGTAAAGCCTTGTTGGCTGTTACCAATCACCTCTGTTTTCCATGAGACTTGACATGTTTCCAGGAGATTCTGCTCCATGGTCTTGCCCAACACAGAGGTGAGAGTGACTTCTCTGTAATTGCCCAGGTCGTCTGCTTTCCCCTTTTTAAAAATATTTTTTTAAAAATTAATTGAGCTTAATTAAAACATTCTGAACCAAAAGTATTACCATGGGTTAAATAAAACGTGGTACCATTTCACCAATCATTAATGCAGGTATCACAGTCACAGAGCAAAACAATTCACACCATAACTGAGATCAGTAATTTCTGATTTTTTTTCCATTTTTCCAAATTTTCTTTCTATATTCCTTCTTCTCTTGAGTAATAAAGATACCCAGAGAGAAAACACTGATTCTACCTACCCTTCCTCAGTTTGTAACCCACCTTGTACTAACATTTTATTTCAATTTATGTCAGTGCAAGTGCTGATATTAGACATACAAGTGAAATACAACAGACAAGTGAGAGAATATAAGACTTGAACATAACAAGCCCTGCTTGTGAAGCCTGTTTTTGGATGAAAAATACCATAGAAAAGGCTAACAGAGTGAGCCAAAAAGCACTATGAGCTGTAGTAAATGTTGAACTGTTACCAGGAGTAAACATTCAGATTCCTTTAGCTGACCATGAACGGATAAGATGAAAGAATAAAGATCCACTGTCCCAAAAGAAACAGAAAACAACACCCACCAGAGTGAACTTTGACTCCTGCAGTACAAGGAACTGGAATGTAATCCCACAGCTTCTAATTTTGTACTCTTACTAAAGGTATACTATCAATAACAGAAGTGATAGTAGTGAAAATGGTTAATTACCTAAAGATTCCTATCAGCTTCTTTGTGAAAGAGGGATTGAGAAAACATTCAAGGGAAAACACTCACCTTATTTTTTGACACTCTTTGCATCTTAAGGCTTTGTTCTCTTCCAGACATCTGCAATTTCACATTTCTTAATGATTTTCCAAAATATTGGTGGTTCAATATTTTGGGTGCTCTGGGCTCTCTTTTCTGTTCTGTTTGTCTCTAAAGAATACAGCTGTCTCGAGCAGAAATAGCAAAGCTGCTTCTGAATTGAAAATTTGCTACTCATGTCAGCACAGCACTCCTTATAAGTTAATTCATATTCAGGTGTGGATCTTGTTTATGCATTTATAAATTTGTGATTCCTTTTGTACTGAAATAATAATAAAATAAACCAAGCCTGGGAATTCTATGCAGTATTCTATCTCTGATTACAAATGAAGCTCTTCTGTGTCCTCTGCTACCCTTCTAATCAGGAGTAAATTTATATATTTTTCAAATTTAACCATAATTTCTCAGAAACCGTACATATACAGCCCTATTCCTGAAGATATACAAGTGATACAGAATTCCAGTCTCCTGATTAGCTGTAAAAGTGATAGTAATGCTTAAGATCCTATCACCTCCAAAGGTGCTTGTTTGAGAGAGTCCAGTGAATCTTTTAAAAAGCTTTGGAGCAGCTTGTATCCTCATATGATGAGTCCAATGCAGGAGAGCTTAGGGCAGACCTTACAAATGACTGAAGAAGGATGTAGCTACTATAATGCTTAGCTTAAATCTTAGGTGTCTACAACTTAATAATTCCAACTTGACACCTGCAATTCCTGTTTTTGACATAAGTTCCTAAAACCTCTTGTATTTATATAAAAGTGTAAATAGTAGCTTGGTAATACCTAGACTGACATTCATAGATGCTGATATAAAGAGAACTGAAATGACTAAGCTAGAAAAGAGATATCATCTAGATTCCGAAATCTTATAGTTATAAATGTGAATTTTGCACCAACCGCCTTCCCCCCAATTCTATTTGAACATGCATTGTCCTTTTGAGAAAGTTACAAGATAAGATTCAGCATTTTTATAAAATTTATTTCCAGGCAAAGCAGTATCTAACCAGAATATTACCTTGTTTTCTTTCTTCTGTCACATGTAAAATCTGCAAAGATTTTTTTTTTTTTAAATATCAGGTACAATGACAGTGATAACAGATCCAGGGCTCTGAAAAACTCACATAAATAAACAGACTCACACACAAAAATCTTTCCATCTTATTTTAATAGAAATCAGACCAAATACCACATTCTTGGATAAATGCATTTTGTGTATGAAGGGGAATCATATAACTGATCACTAAATGCTAACTTTACTATAGATATATCGATGGCTGGATGAGCACTTCACTGGGGACTTGTTATTGTTGGTTTTTATTGGTTGTTTTCTTAAGGGAAGTAGTTTAAGTCTGATCACATCAACACATTACTAACCAAAACTAAGCTTCTGCTCAATGGGATTGTGCTGAGAGTGATCACAGTTTATGGATGGGTACTTTCCACTCGGCAAATCACAGATGAGAGAAAGACAGGCTGGAAAAAAAAAAAAGGAAAAACCTAACAATAACAACAAAAAAAGCACATACTTCACACTGACTACCAAAAGATATTCTGTATGGCTTGAATTTATCTAAGAATGGGATGAAAATAAAAACCATTAATGCTTTCGTTAATATTTTAATTGCCCCAACATCTATCAATAAACTGTATAAGTATTAAATAATACCAAGAGCATACAGGACAGAGATAAGAGAAACCTTTAAAAATCCAGTCTGTAACTGCCCTTCCCCCAGGAACCAAACTGTATCTCATGAGAAATTACTTCCAAATGTAATGCTGATTCTTACCTGGAAGGGTGCCACTTACATACTCTGGCATATTTAAGGGCAAAACACATTTGAAAAAGAGATGTTCAGTGCTATCAGAAAAGGGGAGGCTCTGGCAAAGCAATTTACTACAAATGGGTATGCTGGAAAAGATCTTATATCAGGAGCTGACAGAGGGAACAAAATATTGGTGCCCGATATTTAGCGAGCAGAGCAAATTACCAGCAAGTCAGGAGTTTTGGGATACTATTCCAGTATTACTGAAAACCTGGATTAAACACACATTTTGAATTTCTTTTGCACAACCATTTCTGCCAAGGTGACCTTCAAGTCAAGTAAGTGTAATTTTCACAAAATAACATTTGCACATTCCCTGTCTTTCTATCAGGGCTCCCAATACTTTTGGACAAATGAATCCACAGTTAGAAGTTCCCTCTCACCTAAGAAAAAAAGACATAAACAGACTTTTATACCTGAGAAGCTGATGAAGGACTTCCCTAATGCTCTAGGGTGTTTTGAATGGTATCACCGAAGGACTGAGTACAGTTAAAGCTGGTGTAAATATCCCTCGTGTAGAAGTAACAAGTGATGATAAATGAAACAATGGTCACTAACAGCAGTTTCAGTGGGATAAGATGGGTTTTTTCATGATGTAAAACTGACTCATCTTGTACCTATCCACAATAGCTATTTCCTGACAGAAGTACAGATAGCAAATGCATTTTTTTTACATAGTCTGCCCCAGAGACAATTCCTTCTGGAAGAAAATCATCATTCACTCTCTAGTTCTCAGCTGGACTTAGCAGCCTGGTTGTAGCACACAGCAATTAGATCATCTGAAGTACCACAGACACAACAGGCTCCTAAAGACACTCTAAGAAATTTGTCATTTCTGCATGGAAACAAGTCAGCCCTGGAGCGCTCTTTTGGGAGCTGCCATTTCAGAGTCTGTGCCTTACACTGGAAGTTTGCCTATTCTGAATTCCCCTGGAAAAAGAGCATTCAAGTTCTTTAGAGTGCAGGATGACAGTTTAGTGGCACCATATGGCAATATTGTCTGATAATGACATTTTCCAGGTACAGATAACATTTTCCCAACTTCATTGATTTCAGGAGTTGTGATATATGCAAAAGAGGACAAAATCAGTAGTGGAGTGAACGTTGCTGTATCAAACACCTAATGCAATACAAGCAGAGCTCAGGGAAAGGAGATATCACACATTCCTTATTCTAGTACTACACCATTAAATGCAAATGCATTTTCTGTTACCAGAGCAGATGTCATTTAGCATTTCAGTTCAAAAAGAGAATACAGCCAAGAGGGTCACTGTACTGCCACTTTCTAAATGAAATTTCAGATTTGAACTGTCTTTCCTTTTCTTTTCATTCTGAAATAAGCTCTTCAAGCAAGAGATACACTCTATTCAGAGAGAGTGTGGTAGTGAAAAAGTAGTCACTACTTACTGGAAAAGTCTTAATATGGAAGAGACATAGATGCCTCCATATACACATTTGTGTGAGAAACTACGCTCACAGTGTTCACAATTTAGTAGATTACATAAATTGTGTTACACTACACTTTCCTGAGTTCTAAGATTTTAACACTCTAACCTTTATCAAAAATATTAAAAATTCTGATGAGGGTAACTAATTAAGATTATTAAGGGAGAAAAAACTCCACACTAACAACACTTAGGGACATAGTTCTTAAGTAATCTAAGCAGAGACTGTTTTGCTAAATTTTGCACATATATTTTCTCTTTGTCCAATGATAATTTCCTCTTTTTCCTCTAAGTAGCAAATGCTTTCTTGAACTAATACACATTTTGTTATTGCCCTGTCTGCATTTTGTTGACTTAATCCTTTTTGTCTTATGGCATTTATGTGTAGGAAGTAAATGCTGGCCTTTGTTACTGATCAGTTTTTCCATGTATAAACTAGGGAATATATTATTCATATTTATGACAGAAATTCTACAGTCTGATTTAATGTACTTTGGGCTGTTCTCTAAAATCCTAAATGCATTAAGATCTGGCAAAGTCCACATAATGTTACTCAGGATCAGGCTGCTCTAAGGATGGGCTAAGCCTTCTTTGCACCTCCTGGGATAACATATGAAGACATTACACTATGAGAAAAATAGCCAACTTTTATAGCATTCCAGGCTTGTGAATGTGTTTGAATTAGTGTAAATGTGACTAAGGCACATAACTGCAGTGAAATATAGCATATTAGGAATGTCACATCAACGAGGAGTCTTGATGATATTTGCAGTTAAGTAAATCCAGACGCGTTTTTCATATATGAAAAACAAAAATAATTTTCAAGTTTGCTTTTCTTAAAAGCCTGCCAAATTTCAAAGGCTTTGGAACAAGTGCTGAAAATTTCAATGATCTTTAAATGAAAGCCATCTAAGAGGCATGTAGACAAGCTGCTGCTTGTTCTGCTCTGTTCTATGAAAGGATGGAAGGGGGGACTTTCTAGAAGGAGACCAGACATTGTGCAGCAGATGAATGCTGTATCCAAAATTCTCATTTATCCTGAACAAGAAGTTTCCTTTTGACCATGTCACAATGTAGAATATAACTGTGTAGACTGTGTAACTGTAGAATATAACTGCCTAAAGATGAATATTTCCTCATAGGAAATCTGAAGATGAACTGTAATCCCAAAAGAACGCTTTAGATTCTTGTCTTCTTTTTGAATCAAAAAGGAAGTCAATATTTAAGCAATTCTAAAGATTTTCTCCACCTTGGTGAAACGTTGCCCGCAGACTATGGTGAAAGAAAGTAAGGGAAAGAGATTCTTTAGTTCACCTAATCCGATACATATTCACAACGGAGGGTCTGGTGTGCAATCAAATGCAATTTTCTGTTAGTCTATTTAGATTTCCAGTCTTCATAATATTTGAACCATTTGCAATCACAGCTCTGTTACTGGGCAGAGAAGCAATTGTTCTTGCTTTGATGATATGGAGCATGGACATGGAGCAGCTCAGAACCAAGTTTTTAGACACTGGGATTTCCAAAATGCACTGATTTTGAAAAGGGTATTAAGTCACAAATACTGTCAGGGTTGTGCTGCTTTGGATTCTTGATGACTACATGCCTGTAATAATCCCAAACTGTACCCAACAGTCCATTTGCATTGTGTTGATCACTTCAAGGACTCACGAAGTGTCTGGGTACAGGAGTATCTGGGACATATTAGTTTGCAATGTCAATATGTTGTATCTACTGTCAGAATTTAAGGATAATCTAGTTTAGCTGGTTTTAAGAATTCAGAACTGTGTATCTCCTGCTCAGTTATGCATAAATCCATTGACTGGTGTATTTATCAGGTTTTCCTGGTATTTCAATATGCTCCTTTTTTATGGAAGAACACTGAAAATTGTGTAGTTTATAAACAGTGTTTATAGTCTCAGGAGTAATGAATATACAAGGTTTCTGTTTTATTTTTTTCTTCCTCCTGAGTGACTGCTAATGACGATTTATCAGAAGCTGTTTGTTTTTACCAGAATTTTATATAATCCATTTGCAAATTGGGAAATAAAATATTTTCTCACATCTCTAATAATAATTAGCTTGACACTCAAGGCAATAAAACAAAATCATTTAGATAATTGGAAGTGTCTAAGTAACCAATTATTTGAAGATGTCTTTGTGGCTTAAGGAGAACAAATAAGAAAGTACTCCCCAAGTGAATATCCAATGCACAGTCTCTGCAAATATTTCCCATGCAGATACTGTTATGGATGTGTCACTTGCAGTTACTTGCAGAACGTTGTCATTTCACATCTGATGATGATGTGGTGAGTGTGCTTCTGCAATGCCATGAGAGGAATGCAGAGCATATGTCTGAAACACCTCTGAAAGTCCCTTCCAGATTCTGGGTCCTGTTGTGACATTCTGCTGAATTCTCAATTGTATCACTCTTCAAAATAGTTAGGGGGTTCAAGGTTGTACCAAATCCCCTGCTCTACCGGTCTCCACTGGAATAACAAAAAGCAAATTGATATTTTTCTAACTATCTCTCTTTTCAAGTTGGCTTAATGTCACATAACAAGGTGTAAACAAGTAGAAAAACATTCAATGATGATTCACTGAATACTTTTGGCTAGGGAGTAATGGGGGTTGTTAGCCACTTACACTTATTATGACCTGTAGGCTGTGCCTCAATGAAGCCAATAAATTGTACTTTTCTGAGAACACCCAGCCCTAAATTACACAAATAGTTACTCATATGCTCTGCCAACAGTGGAGCACTCAGTGAAATACTGAAATTCATTTTGTGTAGCTTGGCACTTTTCACAGTGATCAATCTTTCTTCCTTGGCAAAGCTCTCTTCTTGGGGTGATTAACAATAACAACAACAACAAAAAAGCATTATAATCTTCCTGCAAAGGCAGGGTTTTAGCTTCCTGCTGCAGGGTAGTGTCAATTGTCAGCATCTTGTTTGGTTTGTTTAGCTGGCTTTTATTCTTCTCTGACATTTAGAGATTATGTGTTTTCCTTTTCCTCCTCCCCATTGCTGGAGCCATCTGTGAGCCTTTACACAGAGACATCCATTAGGAATATCAGATAGAAAAAGCTAATGTGCACTGGAGTAAGATGACAAGCTCCTTTTCTTAGTTAATGTTAGTCATCATTGCTGCTCGTGAGGATTGTAAGCTTCTGAAGTAGTTTGAAAATGAATTGTTCTTAATTTCCATGAACATTTTTCTACTACATTTAGACTGTTCTATAAATTAAACAGTGAGGGGTCTTAGGATCCTGATCCCCTGAAACCACATCTCTACCTGTGCATTAAGTACTCTCTGGGACCAATCCTGGATGCTGGACATTTGTGGTCTGCACTGTTTGACCGTCAGGAGCACCCCTGTTGGGCAGTCAGTCTGCCCAGTGAGCACTCCAGCAAACCATCCCCAAGGCCCCCCTGCTCAGGACTTTGCATGGGCCCCTTCTGATCAACAAAGTTTCCATGAGATTCCTCAGTTCTGGAGGGTAAGGGAACTTAGTAGGATGTCTCTGACTGTCCAATGGAGGGATGTCTTAGAGCAACCATTACATCATACCTTCTATGTCCTGGGCTTTCTGACTGTGCAAGACATAATGGAAGAGGATTTCAATCCAAGCACTGAAAACTGACCCCAATATAAACTCAAGACCCAGCTGGAACAGGTACCCAGAGCTGTGACCTGGGAATACTTCACAGCTGCAAAAGGTCTACATGTAGCTGAAAGAAGGAGTATGAACATTGAACACATGCACCCCACATATCGTATTGGCTAAAACCCCAAAATGTTAAAAGACTTATGCAGATAGCAGAGATGGGAAAGGGGTTAAAGTCTGCCCCTAGTCCATCTTTATATGCCAGTATTTTCAGCATGAAGGAATGAAGTTGCCTAGACCATCTGATCGCTGCATCTCATCATTATTATTAGCAACTACCATTTCCATTAGAGAAACTGAGAGAATTTTTTCGTATTCAAATTTTCCTGAATGTTTCCTTACTCCTACCTCCTACTTACATGCCATTTCAGCTAAGCTAAATCTTAAAATAGTGTCCTTATAATTTCCTTTCATTCTTTGTTTCATTCTTGTATGCAAAATCTGCTTTTCTCATGTGTATTCTGTAATCTTAAAAAAAATAGTTGGAGTGTATGTATGATCATTTGTCTTGATCAGCTATCAGGGAGGTAGCCAAGCTTTGAAACAGGTAGCCAAGTTTTCAAACATTTTGACTCGCTTTAATTGTGTGCTCCAAGACGATTTCTATTTTTATCTTAGTCCAAATTTCATCAGCTATAGATTTTTTCATCTGAACTTTTTCCCACATTGGTCTATAAATGCCAGTGCAATATTTGTGCTAAATATTTAAAATTATTTTAGAAAACAAAACCCAGGAAACTCAACATTTATAAGGCCTGAACATTTCACTTCAGACTCACATACCTTTGTGAATATCTGTTCCCTTGCATGAACTTTCATTATTTGAATATATACAAATACCAGACTTTAGTCATTGAATTTCATTTTACTTTGTGAAGACCCTCTATGCTTTATTATGTTGAACAAGACATTAATTTATAATATTTAGTTTTAAAATGTCTCTCATGTCTACTTATTGTTTATTATATAGAATTGGGTAGATTCTGGGCAAATATATCTAGAAATGCACATTAATCAAAACTGGGAGATTATTGCTTGGATTGCTTTGGCTTCTGAAAACTTCAGCCATAAGTCAGAGCCAAATATTTTCAGAGACACAGACTAATGGTGAGAATAGGTTAGGATTCTTTTTTACTAGTTGAAAATGTAATTATTTGTTTAGTCTGCCCAAAAAAATGAAAATATTTTAGTTGTAATTATATCAAACCTATACTTTGCCTTAGTTCAAAATTAATCCACATCACCATAAAAATGGCATTAAGGTGTCACGTTCCTTTAGTAACACCTCTCTACTGAGATCCCTGACTAACAACTGTGCTTCATAGCGTGCTATGATCTCTGTCTTCTGGCTCAGATGCTGAAGTGTACAGTGATTAAAACACAGCAGGAATGCCTATTCCTCATTAAAGACATTAATGAAAGTCATCCAAACTACAAGACTTTGTAGTGGTTCAGAAGACATTACAGCTACATCCATGCTAGCAAACTAGTGTTGAAAGAAGCTCTATGATAGAGATTTGATTTGAAATTTCTGCATTGCCATGGAGAGAAAATCATCTACTATGCTCTGAAACTTGTTTTAAATTCTGAATTAAATATGTGCATATATTTAATCTCTTAAATATTTATTTTTTTGAAAAAAATATGGTTTTTTTTATAGTGCATGTGTGTGTATATATATTCAGAGTATATGAATATATGCTCCATAAATATATTCAGAGTCTGTGAACAAGTTTGTGAACACAGCCTTCTTTTGTTATGATAAAATAGACTAAATTCTTCACATAGCTTTATTTTAAATCCTTTAATCAGTACTAAGGATTGTCTCTGAACTTTTTTCTATTTATCAACACCTTTCTTGAAGCACATATAACAATTCTAGGCATACAATTCCTGAATCACCAGCATTACCATCAGTCATAAAGTACTGCTGCTATAAGTATTCTCTCATGTTCATGTGCAAGAGCCTTAGTCCTTTTAGCCATCACACTGAGTCTGGCAGTCTTAGTGGATGACTGATCATTCATCTCCATCAGACCCCTCTCTCTGAGTATTTTGATCTGTTCAAATTGGACCACTTCCAAAGCATTTCTGGGCAGAGTTCAGGTGCTGAGTATGGGCAAGAGGCCATTTTAAATAGGCTTTTCTCATCTGGAAAACATATTTTGAAGACTAGGAGTCTTCCTTTTCATATATGAACACAATTGTCAACCCAGACGCCTGAGTCCTTTTCAGAGTAGCTCCCTCTTCAGGACTCTTTCATCCCATACTGTCCTTGCTTCTACACTCATGATTTTGTCAATGTTAAAACCCACATTTTTGTCTCTGTCAGTGGTGTTCATCAATCCAGATTGCCCAGCATCATTGGATGGGTAAGCTTTATTCTGTTCACTTAGCACTCTTCCAACTTTCTGCCATTCGCACAGTTTACTGGAGTTCATCTGAAGCTTTCTAGATCATTGACAAAATAGCATGGGATGAAGAATCAAATTCTGTGAGAATTTTTCAGAAACATCCGCTCACTGATGATTAGTCATTTGCAATTTGATGTAGAGTTCCCTTAATTAACAGGTCTTAATCCTTTTAACATGTTGATAGCATATTGTTCAAGTTCTTTAATCAAAAGGGCATGTGATGTGAAATCAAAAATATAATCGTATTACATGAACGCTATTATCTTTATCAGACAAATATTTAATCTCATCAAAAAAGATATTAAGTTGCTTTGACATTATTCATTTTCCTGAACCCGTGTTGATTGGCATCAATTATATTTTCTTTAATTCTTTGTTAATTAAGTTCCATAAATCAAGTTCAGTATCAGCCATTCTACTACTATTCACTAAAAACCATTTCTACTCCTTTGGAATGACTGAAACATGAAAGAATGGACTGTAATCAAAGGTAGGGAATGATACAAGAAGGAATAAGAAAACAGTACATGCTTATTTCTTGAAAGACACTGTAACTAAAAGCAGTCATCTAAAATCAGCATTTTCCCAGATTTAAGTTCCAAAATAATAACTTCATCATTATTATTAATAATCACTAAGAATTAACTTGATTGAAGTGAAGGACTTTTTAAAGTGTAGAGCAATACCTAAACATGGCAATGAGGAAAGTTCTAACTCAAAAAACCTCAATGCATTTATATTGTTATTCAAGTGACCTTATAATCCACTAAGTAGGAAATCACTGATATTTAAATACAATTTTTATTTACATTTATATTTTGATTTTAGAACAAAATTACATATTCTTTTTTTTTCCGAATAATTACTTTATGTTTAATCATCAAATATTCAGTTCATATTGCTTTTTAGAAATTATTTTTAGCCAGATATACCAATTTAGAAAGAAAATAAAATTTTCCTAGGCGAAGATTTCCTGATATTTTTCAGGATTTCTGTTTTTTTCAATAGACACCAGCTGTTTAATTTCAAATTAGGCTTAGTTAAATTGCATTTTCATTTTGTAAAAGACTGGACAAATGTAAAATTCTGCTCCTTTGGGCAAAGAAATGGATAAAATAAGCATGGATATCAAACTCCACTATAACCACAACTTTACAGATGATCAAATGTTGACTTGGCATGACAAAGAATTGCAGAGAAATGATAATTAATGGTGGAAAAAAATGTTAAAGCTATGTGCTGGTTTTGGCTGGAATAAAGTAAATTTTCTTCACAGTAGCTGGTATGGTGCTGTGTTTTGGATTTGTGACAAAAACAGCATTGGTAACAGAGGGATGTTTTGGATATTGCTGAGCAAGGCTTGCACCATGTCAAGGCCTTTCTGCCTCCCACCCCACCAGCAAGGATGCTGAAGGGGCACAAGGAGCTGGGAAGGGACACAGCTGGGACAGCTGATCCCGCCTGTCTGAAGGGGTATTCCACACCATATGGCATCATGCTGAGCATATAAAATGGGGGGAAGAGGAAGGAAGCGGGATGTTCAAAGTGACGGGGTTTGTCTTCCCAATCACCATTACGCGTGATGGAGCCCTGATGTCCTGGGGATGGCTGAACACTTGCCTGCCCATGGGAAATAGCAAATGAATTCCTTGTTTTGCTTTGTTTGTGTGCACTGGTTTTACCTTACCTATTAAAATGCTTTTATCTCAGCCCACAAGTTTTCTCATTTTCACTCTTCTGATAATCTCCCCCATCCCATGATGAGTGAGTGAGCGGCTGCGTAGGATTGAGCTGTTGACTGGGGTTAAACCATGACAGACTGTTTGAAAATACAAGGTTAGATGTTAAATTCAGTATTTTACACAATGTGTTCTTATTTATTATGAAAAGTAGAATTTGATTAATGAAAGTCTTCTTCTCTTTAAATTTTGACATGCCATTATGCTTCAGGACTTCACATCTGAAATGTAAAATGAGATTCCCTAGATCTGATTCACAAGTCTTTCAAGTATTATTGAAAAATATATATCCTTTCTAAACACATTCAGGATTCAAGTAGAAATTTAGCTATTATGTATTAAATAAGACAGAAGAGATTTATCTGATCTTTTCTGCTGCTTGCATTGCTTCCTGAAAAACCTGCTTTCAAAAATGTAAAGGCAACAAGAATGTATCATGCTGAAGAATCCAGACACGTACAGTGTCAGTACTCATACCATGATGATTCCACTCACAAAGTCGTCAGTTCAAATCCCTTCGAAATACCCACACCTTTGAATCTCAGAGGATTAGAATTTAGTGCATTTAGCTTTCAAAATTCAGAGCAGTGGTTACCTAACAAAAATCCACTGCTGTTGATGCAAATCCTTCAATAGACTTCAAAGGATTTTGGAGTAAGTCCTAACATTACAGATGGTGGATAATTCTCAGTAAATGGCACATCAGACACAAGTGGACACTTTCTCCCTGCAGGAAACATCAATAAGGCCATTCAAATCCAAAACTGTTACTGCTATAATGATTTCTGAATACTTGATTGTGATTTTTTTATGACATCAAAAGGAAATCTTGTCAAAATATATTAGATATTGACTTGCACCTTTTAAATATATTAAATAAGAGACACATGCCCCTATTATCCATCAGATAATGATGGCTCTCTTAACCCTTTAAATAATATAATGCAGACAACTGACACCACCTTCCCCTGGTGGTTTGGAATCATTGCATAAAGGCCATGATGTTACCTGTGAGAATCACTGAACCTCACTAGAAAGCCCTGAACCTGTGAACAGTCACCTTTTTGGTGACTGCCTCCATGTTCATAATCTGAGTAACAATTTAACTGATCAAGGATAATAATTCCTTGATTCTGCGAGAAAACTGTGAATCATTCAACTTCAGCAATATGAACACTCAATTTCAGCAGTATTAATCACTGAGTTTGAGTTTCTAGAGAGAGGATAAAGGGGTGTGAACAAAATTAGAGCAAGGAGGAGGTTTTAAGAAAGGTGATTTCTGATTCTAGCTTCCCTGAACTGATTTAATTACTGTATCTCAAAAATAGAGACAACTTGAAGGAAATGACAAAGGAACTGATTAACAGTGTTTCTTACAATATATACACTTGAGTCTTTGAAGGAGACTCCTAAGAATGGGCTTTGAAATAGAAAGGTCTCTATCTCCAAGTAGCCTGTGTGACAGAGAGACATCTCTGAGACCTATTGGGTGGCCTGAGTTTGTACAAAGGGAATTCCTCCCAAAATTATAGGCCTATAGTGATTAACACGTAGTCTGATATAAAAGTTTGAGACTTGATAGTAATTTTTTTTGTCTTTTAACATAGAAATGTGAAAATTAACCAGCTTCAATACTTTTATCACAGAAAGTACTGGAGGTATGTCACAGTTATCACATTTATCTTTTCCAAATAGTTATACTGCAGAAAGAAAGCAGGATTCTAAAATTGATCT
Organism: Corvus brachyrhynchos; assembly: GCF_000691975.1. Classification (NCBI taxonomy): domain Eukaryota; kingdom Metazoa; phylum Chordata; class Aves; order Passeriformes; family Corvidae; genus Corvus; species Corvus brachyrhynchos. Next base: position 7,361,946 of record NW_008239547.1, on the reverse strand, counting down.
TTCATCTTTCTGGGTTAGTAAATACTGGTTTAGAACTACTTTCATAACTCTTTCCTCCGAAATGGTATTTTGAAACTTAAAGAGTCTTACAGACAAAAAAAATTCCAATTTGAGCGCATAAAGGTATTAAAATGCAGTGTATTTTGCAGTCATTCCCAGAAGTATTTGAAAACTACTCCATCTTCTCTCCAGAGCCAGGGATCAAAGAAGAATCATTTCAAATGCAATGAACTTTGAGCCATTTCTTCAGGCAGGTGATCAATACTTCAGTGTGTAGTAAATGTTAACATATTCCTGGGCTAGGAATAGAACCAGAAACATAATTCAACTAGATATTCTCCAGACTCATGCTACATTCAGAAATAGAAAACAGGCCTAAAATAAGAATTATCTCTTTTAAAGTGTAGTAGAAGTTTGAATAGGTAGGGAAATAAAAGTCTGTGTCTTAGGGAAGGTAGTCCTCCCAGAAGTGTCAATCAAGTGATGTGCAGTTGTAAGGCTCAGTTACAACAAAGGAACTGTACGCAAAAGCAACTAAATTTCAGCTTCTTAAAAGTGATTAGAAATAGGGAGAATATTAAACCAGATATTCACCGACAGAGTGAAAGCATAGGGGTTTACTTTAAAGATTAATATACTATTAATGTTCTTGTTTACAGGAAGAAACATATATATCTTAACTTGAAAGAAAACAGAGTTGTATAAATTTATAAGAAAGGGGATATGTGACCTTGGAAAACCAGAAAACCTTTTAAGCAAAAGCTGTTAGGTCCATTTGTGATGTTTGCATGCATTCTTACTGGACTTCTTCCACAATTTTTGGTAATAAAATATAATTCAAATGTTTGTGTAAAACAAATTGTCACCTAAAGTCTAATTCAACAATCAGAATTACATTTTTTTTGTGCTGTTCTCTAGAGAGCAATGGGAATTTTTGTGTTTGATGTGTGTTTTTCTCATGCTTTCACAGAAGGAAATGGACCACTTCCCACATTTCCATGTCATCATAATTCCTACTTGGCAAATACTTGATCTACCTAAAACTAACTGACAGCAATATAAGTTATAAAATATTGGTTAGTACTGCAGAATATATTTCCAAGACTTTAGCATATAAACTTCTTATTCTGGAAAAATATTTAAAATTCAGAATTCTTTGCCATATCTGAACCTCTAAAATGTACAAGTAGTTGTTACAAATTTTTCAAGACACAAAAAAATATTTAGTAAAGATGGGAGGGTTTTTTTAGCACAGTATTTGGAAAATTGAAATAGGTCCTTTCCAACACTGCTCCATTCATGTGTTGGTGTCATAGACTAAGGGTGCAAAATCTGTTGTCTAACATCTGAGTTTTAAAAGACATGTTAATAATTAATTCTGCTTTATTTTAATGGTATAAGGTAATTAGTTCACTTTTTCTACTATAATTTACTGATATATAATCTTTCTTTTTGTACACAACTCAGTCTGCTTTGTCATCTCAACATTTTCTCTCTTACTGTAACTCATCCTGAAGGACTTATTTGCCAAGGGTGCATGGGGAACATTGAGGGGCAGTTCATATGCTAGAAAGATGTTGGCATAGTCAGCAAACAAAATCAAGAAAGTAGTAAAGTATTTTAATTTTTATTGTATTTTTCTTTTGTTCCAGAATTTGCATCTCTCATGACTGTGATGGAGACAAAATACTATATAGAAGTGAATGAATTTGCATAATAAAAGTGTCTGGAATAATCATAGAAAATTATTAAAGGCAAAGAAAGTTTTTGCTGACGCACTAAATCTTTAATTAGACTTATAAATGAGACATCACCATCAGAATTTTTACAATTGTCCTCATTATCCTTTTGTCTTGGGTTGTCTGTTGGGTATCCAGGAACAATCTACTGTTACAGTGGACTAACAAAGAGAACAGTGTGAAAAATAAACCGACATCATGCAAATCACACCTGATAGTCCACCAAACAACCACACAGTACTTTCATCTTATTTTAAATTTGATCGTTCTAGGTTCTTTGGATTCATGAAAATGTCTGTTACTTTTAAAATTAAGTGTATGCCAAAAATAATATGCAAGATAAAACCTCTTTAGTTGATCTGTCATCCAAACAACAGAAAATCCATCTTAGATTGCACAGTAAATCAAATTATATTCCCAAATATCACTGTACTAAGCATTCTGGTTGTTTTACTGCTTCTTATCTTTCATGATGGTCACTGTATTTTCATGTGAGCTGACCCAGTTACTAAATTAAAAGAACATGAGAAAATAATACTAACAATACTGCTTTACTGTGAGATTCTAAACCAGCTTTTGAAAAATGAACAGTGTTAATTTTCTGCTAGAAAATAAACATCAGACTAAAAACTATTGACATCTGTGAGATAGTCAGCTCTCTACATGCAAATAATATCGCTTCTTACCAGAGCATCTGTTTCCTTCTCAAGAATAACCTTGTTGGCTGAAAAATGTGCTATGGATCATCAAGAGGAAAAATAAAAAAGTACTGGCACAAGTAAAATTGCTTTAAAAATAAATTTTAAAAGCTCCACAGGTTTTTAGTTTACTTTAGGATTTGGTCCTAATTTTTTCCTGTAAGGTTATCACACTTGCATTTATCTTACAAATATTTTGCCCAATCTGTGAGCCACAAACCTAATTGATACCAAATAGGTTCAAAGAACATTCTAAGCTCAAAAAGCCACTCTACTCATCAACACAGTTCTCTTAATTACCATTATCATCACCATCATCTTCTAATTCTCTCTAGCTTATAGATTTTTCCATTAATAAAGTCTCTTTTGAGTGTCAGATGTAATTCCCTCTGTCACAGCCTGTTGCAGTCTCTTATCAAACAATCTCAAACTCACTCAAATGTGAAACTTCTCTTGTCACAGGACCCAGAAGCAAGGTGAGATATTAACTGTTCCAAGAAGGAAGTATTTTCTTGATGAGTAAGTTTTCTGTACATCAAGGTGTCAGAAAGCTTGTGCAAGACACTTGCAGTTTGTGTAGGCTGTGCTCTATGTAGAGCCCTCTAGATGACAGGATATGGAAAAATGAGGCTTTGTAGTGAACTCAGACCAAAGCCACTGTGACCTTTTTGCTGAGTAAATTTTGGAAAAAAATATTCTCTTGTCTCTCTTCACATGGTTCTATCTCAAATAACCAGCTCCTTCATCTTATCCAGCAAACTGTTTTCCAGGAACTTGTTGCAAATATGATAAGGGACGTGTCTTGCTATTGGGAATTTAAGGAAATTTAAAAGGAGAAAAAAGAAACAAGTGTTTAAAAAATGAAAATTCAAAATTCTTTGACTCTCAGATTTGTGAGGTATAGCCTTCTGAAATATTTATTCTGAAGTCAAGGCAGTTCATACCTTGCAAGCTGAGGACTCCAGTTTGTCGTGCTCTGGGTTTGCGGTGCTGGATAGTGAGGAGCTGCGACCTTCCGAAAACATCTCCAAGGTGAAGCCGCTCAGCAGGACCACCACACACTCACACACGCATGGACAGCTTCATAAAATGGGTCGACGACAAAGAGATGGGAAGGGTCTTCATATGGGGTTCCACGGGAGAGGTTTATTGCAGCCACATGCGTGAAGGCGTCCAGGGACAAAGAAAAAAACATGGGAGGGTCCAGGTTTATATACGGGAGCGGAGGGAGCATCAGGGACCAATGATCTGAGCTCTCGGGGGCAGTACACAGGCAGGGTTAGGGTAAGGGAACCAATGGGGAAACTCTGAGGGAGTGGTAATGAGGCAAGGGCCAATGGGGGAAAAGGGAGTGGAGAACCTTCTAGGGCAGGGACATATTAGGTACAAAGATGTGGGGAGGCCAACCGGCCAGCTGGGGAAGCAGAACTGGGGTATATTAACCTAGCAGAGCAGGGCAGCCTGGGGGAAGCCTCTTTTGTCACCCTAACCTGGGGAGGTTCTTTGTCCCTTGTACCACAGGCCCCCCAGCCTCCACACCAGTTCACTTTAGTTTTTCTCCAATTTTTTTTCATAGCAGGAATAGATAGTGTAATTTAAACACAGGAACTAAACCTTTCCATTCAAAGGGGAATAGCTTCCCTCATGTCCAATGCAATGACAATTAATGTCAATAAAATCAGTTGGCTACATCTCTAGTGGTGATTTCTCATAACCTTCCACATACATGCTAACTTTGGGATTAAAATATTGAATGAAAAGTGGTGGAAAATTCACAAAGACATATTCTTCATTAAATGTGCTTGTTTAAGGTTATGTTAGACTAAAATTCCATTACTTACATGTTTATATTTCTATTAATAATACCTTTATGTTAGTTATAACATTTTTTAGAGCTATAAGAGTTGAATTCCGCCACCCAGCCTCATCAGGATAAAAGCCATCTGGCTCCTATATACATCATGAGTTTGATTTTGGCTGATAAATATCACGCACAGCTGAGAAGGTCCAGCAAACCAACTGTCTTGTCTTGGTAGTGGCTGTCAGGACACACCTGAGGAAGGAGAGCAGAACTCTTCCAAAGCATTTTCCATTCTCCACCTTCAAGACCTGCTGAGTCACAAATGGTGTAATTGTACCTAATATTTTCCATCTTTTTTTTTTTTTTGGTCAATTTTTGATTGATTTTCCAACTTATAAAATTTTTATGTGAACAAAGTAATGGGAAAAAAAATTCCTCATTTTAACTATGTGCGTAATAACTTGTGCTTATTTTAAACCTGATACATTTGGTGCCTTGGTTCTTTAACTGAAGGCACATAAAAAGCACCCTGCTCACTTGTAACTGTTTCTGCACATAGTGAAGAATGAGTTAGCTCATATTAATATCATGTCAGTGTCATTACTGCATGCTGCTTTAGTATTTTGTGATTTACTCTAAACTATGGTTTTCTTAAGCAATACATATTAAATTACCATGAAGCATTTCTGGATTTTGTTGTCTTTCTCTGCACTCCAAACCAAGTCTTTGCCAATACTCCAGATTCCTTATTAAATACACTTCTACATTACACAGGATAAGAAGGGCCCTTTGAGTTTTATATATTAAACAGGTGGCCTTAATTGACACAGCATGCTCTCTTCTTACACTACGAAGTAAGCTTAATATCTCATGCAATGGTTTCGTTTTGTCTTTGCTGCTACAAGGTGTGAAATGTACATTCACTTAGAGGATGGAAAGCCAACGTGTGGAGATGAAAGGGGCAAAGTCCTCTTACAAATGTCCAACTTGGCAAGAGTGTCCTTTCTGCTGTTTGTATAGCTCCTCCACAAAGCATCCTACATCCCAATCAGTATGAACAGAAGATCCAGCTCTTCCTATGGAATTAAAATATTCATTCCAAGTTAATTGGAACGGGATTGTTTTCTTTGTTTTACAGGTTGATTTGGATAAGTAAGCTGCAGGGATGTGAAATAACAACTTAGTTCCTCATGCCTCAGCTATCAAGAAGAGTGACAGCATCACTGGGGCTCACAGGTACGCTGGAGTTTGCTCTCAAAATGTTCTCAATATTTGCTCTCTTCTCAGGCACCTTGCAGCCATTTTCTGCTCACTGCAGTTGTCTGAAACAGGAGGGATTTACTTCAAAGTCCCAAAGCCAGTTAGACTGGAATCAAAACCTGAACTATTCAGATTGACTCTCTAGAACTTTACAATATCACAAGGGACTGCTGGTTTGACAGCAGCCTGTGCACACCTTTTCAGCCCTTTTCCTTTGTTCACCCCTCCAGTAAAACAAAAGGACAGTGGAGTTGGCCTGCAACTAAGCTAAGCACCTTAATCAACAAGTAGCCACAAGGCGAGCTGAGTCAATGCTACTCATCACCTCACACTTTTCCTTAGGCCCATGAATGTTCCTAGCATTTGCACTTACTCCATGTGCTGACAGTAATCAGAAATCTTGTACAGGGGCCAGCCTAATCCTTTCCTGCAAACTTCTACTGTAATTGAAGTGCCATCACTTAAGGCTCTGATGTGTCCTATACCTTTTCAAATTTAAAGAAATCTGAAAAAAGGAGGCAGCTTTTTGCTCACAGCCTCAGGGAATTAGCAGTTTCAAAATAAAAAAAAAAAATATTTACTTAACAAAATATACCATCCCTGAGGTATGTCTAAAAGACATGTTGATTTCATCCCTTTCTTTAATTATGACACTTCCTCAGCACTATTCTTGCAGAACCAGCAGGAAAAAAAATTATAATGACTGGGTCAAATGCTAAAGAAAGCATTTGCAGCCTTTTTACTGAAATCTTGTGGCCAGCAGACTCAGCATGATGAAAACCATTGAATTTTTTCTATGCCTAACTGGTGTTTTCATTACTGCATTTCTATAGCAATGTTCTCCATTTCTACCTTCATACATGCCAGCTGTACCATTTTCAGCTAGACAATTCTCATTTTTCTTATCTGTTTTTGGCTGTCACATGCTTTATCTGTCTTATTTGTTTTGTTTTCCATGCACATTACTGCAGCTGAGGCAGTTAACAGCCACGCTTCTGTGCGGCAGGCCTGGATTATTGGAGGGTGCTGCATGTGGAGCAGGCTGAGTTAAGGTGAGCACTGCTTAATCTGTTCAATTTGAAGGTGTGGGGTGTGGCCAGCTTTTCAGTTTTATGGTTGTTAGCACTGCACTAAAGATAGCTTCAAAGCAAAGTAAAACCTCATGGCATAATACTCTGTGTACAGCCTTCGTATAATATAAATTGAAAAGAAATATTTATGTATTCATACAGTGGTACTTCCTTGTTGTATAAAACATCAGAGCCCTTTTTAATATATGATGTTCTGATGCGTAAGTCTCAAGCAAATCAATCCCTTAAAGCACAAATGAGTACAATCATTTTAGGTGCCCCTTTTTCTTCTTTCAAATATAAATGCTGCATTAAATAGATTTTGGGGACAAAAATAGATGAGATGAGAGTCCTGAAGTACTGATCTCCTCTGATACCTCTCAGCTCCATTCTTGAAGCCAGCTTCTCAAGTGGCTAAATTAAAGTCCAATACTTTTATTATCATCACCTGTTGAACTAGTAGCACCCTATGTAATTGCCTCTTTTTGAGAGAGAGACACAACTCCATGTTTCCTGGCACAAATAATCCCATTGATTTGGGGTATAATTTTGTGACCCACCAATACAATGATATGAGGATTTCCCATCTTGCTTTCTTCTTTAAATGTCTTGCTAAGTGGAGAGATCTGACACTAATAACTAACCTCAAACGATCTCTGTGAATTTCTTCCATGGTATAATAACAAAAGAAGTAAGAATAAAATTAACAACAACAATAACAATAATAGAGAGGACTCTGGTAGCTCTGTTAAATAACCTGATAGGTCTGTCAGTGCCAGGCATCATAGCAAGAGGATGATTCACACACCACACATGAATGCTCGTCATCCTTAGGGGCAAACTGCAACAAGTCCTATTAATGATTCATAGGGTGGAGTTTCCTGGTAGAGCTGCATGTTCCATCTTAGCAGACTGACTTTAACATTATCACTTGATCAACAGCATTCAAATAAATTCTGAGCTCACTCAGTCCCAGGCAAAAATTCCAAAGGGATACCACTTAGATACATGGCACAAATGAAGGGAAGGAATAATTAAAGCCACTGGAATTAAAAATAAAGGGATCTCAGCTCTGCGTTCATCCTAACCAATATACACTAGTGGCATATTTGAGGCTTGTTATTACAGTTATATCTGGTCAAAAACACCAGGGATATATTAGGGGCACAATATTCTAGGGATATGTGCATATGTCCAGCGACACAAATAGGGCAAAATGGGCCAACCCCACATTTTGTTTTATATGGGTGGTTTTGATGGCATCCCATCAAAGTGCCATCTGTTTCCAGTATCAGTGTTCCTGCTGTCCTGGCAGGCTGCTGGGACATCATGAACTTACGTTTCCTAATCAGATATGCCAATCAAATTTGCTTTAGCCAGGAAGCCCCTCCTGTCCAAGGACCTGACCTACGGGAAGAAGCCACAGAACCGGTTTCCAGGAACTGGCGACTGTCTCCTTCTGAGGCTGCTCTCCTGGAGCAGAGAGCCTGAAGTGGAAGCTTATATCAGGACAGCCCTGTGGAGTTTGACCTGGGCTGGTGACACTGCTGGAGGTCACTCCAGAAATGACCATAAGTCTGCCAGGACTACTGCTGGCCTCTGTTAGTTCATTGCTTGAGCTTCAGAAGGCTCTCAGGACTCTTTCTGGTCCCAGGTTTCTCAGACCAACTCTATCTAATCTTCCCAGGGTTTTTTTTCTTTTCTGAAGGAGAAAAATGTGAAATAGAAAAGGGAAAGAAAGGAATTAGGCTTAATGAAACTTAAATGAAAACTTTTTTGAATTAATTTCTGTAGAAAATGTCAGGATTTTCCTATTTGTATACCAGCCCAGACTAAAAGCTTTGAATAATACCAATACCCTACATATCACCAAATCAGCATTTGACCTACTCCAGTTATATTCACATGGAATCATCTTAATTATAAAGGTCTGTTGTAGAGGGGTATATTATTAGTATATTTTCCATCTGTCCGTATTTATTCATAATGGAACATGCAGTCGTTTTCACATTTTTTTAGTAATAAAACATATCAACATTCTGTGAATTAGTGGCATTATGGTGAAGGGTATTTTGCTTTTAAGAGATTGATAGCTCAGGAGACCAGCAGATGAACAAACAGATGAGTAGAATGCTCCCTGCTCTGAAGTTTACAGCAAAAGCATGCAACTCTACTTGTCTACTTTGAAGCCAGACTTCAAAGTAGTCGTGTGTTAAAATGTACACAATATGACTATTTACCATATTAATGAGAGAATATGGCAATACTCTCTTATTAGAAAAAAATATTTGTGTCACTTCTTTTCTTTTGAAGTCAACTGTTGATTTTAAATCAAGCAGTTAACGTAAGTTTTGTCAGTCCCATTCTGGATGTATGTGGGTCACTGTGTTTGCATTAAGTGTCAGGATGGGAAGCTGCCTTCATGAAAATTATGCTTTCATGTAGTCAATTTGAAAGATACTCATTCCTCCATTACTCATGTTTCCTCATTCCATCGGAGAATGATGACATTCTAAAGCAGGTAGTCAGACATACAAAGGGAAGCACTTGGAGCCCATCTCTGTTGCTTGGAGGAAAATTCAGAGGCCTAATTCATTACAGTTCTTTGAAACTGTAAGATGAAGACACTATAGAATTGCAAAGTACTTTTATTATTAAGGGAGCAGGGGAAAATGTCACCTTTTAAAATTCAAAATAAAACAGAGAAAATCTTCCCCCAGCAAACTGCACTGGCTCGATCTCCTTCATTCATCATCATTTTTAACCCCAATATATACCTTAACCTCCATTTTCACCCCCTCTCCCTCCCGCAAACACCGTCCTGCTCTGTTCTTCCCCTTTCTTAATTTGAAGTTTCTTTGTAGAGTCTATATTTTGTCACTCTCTTTGGTGCTTAGAAGAGTGGGAAAACTCCCCTGCCAGATGTTTGTCTAAACCTGCTTTGAAAAAATTCCCAAGAAGAGGAATCCACAAACCCTCCAGCCAGTTTGTTCAAATTATGCTCGCAATAAAAAACAGAAATAAAATGGTTTCTCTTATGCCTAAACTGAGCCCTTTTTACTGTAACCGTGCATTTAGAAAAATAACTGTCACTTCATGTTTAATCCACATAGGTGAAGGTTTCTGAGACTTTTGGAATTTCTTTTCCTGTCAGTTTTATTCCAGAGAGGGGTTATAATGTTTTAAAATATCATTTCCCACCACATCACATAGACATGTTTTAAATGATCCACTTTAAAGTCAAGCTTTACTATTTGCTTCTTCTCTTCCGTGCCACTTCAAATGAGTAACAGAAATCGCAACCAGCTAAAACAACTTGTGTCTTCCCACACAAGTCCAGTTTGCTTCAGCAATTCCATTTACACTCTAACAACACAGCTATTGCAAAATGAATAGGATTTGCTTGTGCTGCTAAGATATACTGTACATCAGAGAGCTCCCACTCTTTTATATCGCTGCATGCCAGGCTCTGTGCACAAAGCCAGCACACATTCTATTTCCTCCCACTTGAACACACTGTTGTAATTAGGTGCAAATCTCAGAGAGCATTGCTTTTTTTCTTATCCTTAAAATCACAGATCAGAGTTTGAGTTGCAGAGTAGAGAACTAATTTCTTATTTCAGTCCTGCTTCTTTTCTCACTATACTTGCTGCTAAAAAAAATAAGGAATATATAAAGGAATTGAAAATATTGAAATGCTATCAATAGGATTTTCTAAATATAGTTTCACGCACAAATTATTTTTTCTATTTAACCTTACTTCTGGTCCACTTGGGCAAGAAGACTCAGAAGACCAGGTAGGGAATCTGAAGACTCAGAGATGGAAGCGAATTATTACACTGCTGAGATCAAGAAAGGCAGTCAGAGACTAGCCTGGCAGGATTCTTTCCCAACCAGACCATTTTCTGCCATTCCCAGAGACAGGGACAGAAGAGAGCATGGGAGTCAGAGCCAGAGCATGAAGCTCTTTAGAGATTTCAGTCTGCACTATTGCACTTTGGAAATTTTAAATATTTTTAAAATTTAATTGACTCCTGGGAAAGCACAGAGAGCAGAAGAGCGCTATGGAATCCTAAACCCAGCGCACTGTGTTTGGAAGTTTGCTTCTTAGATTTCACTCTACTAAGCAGTCCAATCATAAATGATTTGTGCTACCTACCATATCCAGATTTTGATTGATTCCTCCCATTCCCTGTATTCCATTGTGAAGACCAACTAGGTTTTCCCAAGCATTCCTAGACAGTCAGTTAACACCAGCTCCCTCAGAGAAAAGAAAAGAAGTTTATGTAAATTATGTATGTCTGAAAAAATTCTGTATGAGTAGACAGTTAGGGTTTAGTGTTAAGATAGCTTCAGATCTGACTAAATATCTAATACGACAGAATAATACACTTCAGAAGATGTAATTCAGTTGCTGTCACTGCTCTAGAATTGTTGAGATCTTTAATCCTTCAAACACAAAATTATTCTTGCAGAGCTCACAGCAGGGGATTGCAGAGAAAGTCTGTACAGTATTTACTTTTCTAAGTGCATATTTTTCCATGCAGTATTAAGAAAAAAAGGTGGTGAATGCACAGCAAAAAACCAGCACAGATTTGATTTCATTTCTTTAGCTAGAGTATCCGAGGTGATACAATCTGATATCCCACTCAAATATAACTCTTCCGTCACATATCTACAGCTGCAACCTACTAGAGAAAAAGATTAAGTGGAAGGAAATTTAAGCCACAGTAGGCCTAGCATGTCACCTGCTAAAGACTTTGGATGAGAGTCAAGGGGTTAGCTGAATTCCCAGTCAAGTCATTCTGTATTCTTTCTCTAAAAACATCTGTGCTGAGGAATGGGATGGCAATGCATACATATGGACTTTTTAAATTTCTTGTGCTTAGCTAAACATATCTGCAGAATGATGATGCTTTGAAGATTGTACAGATTTGTTTACCTCTTTCTGAGAAGCAAGGGTATAAATTTTTTCCTTGATATGCTATCTCATTTAAACTACTTACTTGCAGTTCTTTGAACATGACCACAAGAGGTAAATGAATAAAGATGAAAAGATAAAATTCAACTGCGTTACTACACAATCTTATTTCTATTGTTTCCTTGATCAGACAGCAAGTTCTAGTCTTTCAATCTGTAATGAAACAACTAAGAAAAAAACAAAAGTGTGTGAATGTGTATTTTTTTCTTGTATTTCATGTATTTATTTTTTTCCTCATGTAACCTACAATTAAATGTGACGAGGAAATGAAAATCACTTTGAAAATGAAATAATTTATTTTACTAGGTGATACTGTAGTCAATGGAAGGAGTGGGCCACAGACTAGAAAGTGTATTAATTTTTGTCCAAATATACTTCTAGTCTAGGAGGTAAATCACTGTAAAAGCCCTTGTCTACCAAAATGGAACACAAAATGTACTGCTGGCTGTCACTGGTCCTTTATCTGCCTGTATTTTTGATGCCGTTTTGATGCTTGAATGAAGCCACCTAGATGTCTTTAGGGAAGCAGAAATACCACTTAATTATTATATTGGTTTTAAGTCTTCTTTGTTTTAGCAAAGGAGCTATAAGAAGGCTTTAAAAGTTCAGTAAACCTTACTGATTTAAAGACTTCAGAATCCTCATTTACTTTCCCTTCCTTATATTCTAGTTAGTACTCTGTCAAATTCAGTCTTTTGTTCTGAAATTTTTCTTGTTTCACAGTGAATTCAGGAGTCTTTTACAGTAGGAATGTGGAACTGGACAAGACCATGAGGAACTTACATATTAATGATCTTGAAATTACAGGAAATACTGTGCTTGATGTCTAATTTCAGGGGATCCAAATAGTTTCTGCAGTACATGTGCCCACAGAGTATCCTTTCCACCATCCATTTAAAAAATATGAAACATATAATGAAAGACCGAAAAGAAGAAATATAA
>NW_008239547.1:7346413-7349424 GCF_000691975.1 Corvus brachyrhynchos | reverse complement strand
TTAGCTCCCCAGGGTAACAAAGTTTGGTATGGATACACGGCAATGGGTCCAGGGAAAGCTATTAGGAACACTTATGTTCCTGTGGAGGACCCAACTGAAGAAATACCCGCAGTTCCCTTCAATGTGACCTGCTCTTGTGCTCAGTTAAATTTTGAATATGCAAGGAAAACATGCTACCTAAATTTTGAGAAATTGAAATTCTCCTTGTTGTCTCTTCACACCTTGCCGCATGTCCCTTTGTGCCATGGCACATCTCTGCCCTACAGGAAAGCACAAAAACCACAGAAGTAGGAGTTGCCAGGAGGCTTCCTCCCTCCTCAGCCATTAAAGCCCACTGGAAGCCCCAGAGCGTGGGATTAATGTAATTTAAGTGCAAAGCAAACAAACAGTGATCCTGTTGCATCCAGCCACTTCCTCTTTCCGTAGGGCAGGGGGACCATGGCAAAGCTAAAAATGCAGCCTTTTTGTGAATAGACAATGAGAAAAAGACCTAGAGAATCATTCCTTCCTTGGGAATGGGAGAGTTACATCTGTGCTTATAGAGGCTGCCTCCTGTGGGATGATAGCACAAAGGTGAATACAGAGTCAGTTGTTCCTCCTCTCAGAAGTAAGAGCTGAACACATAGTAATATATTGGCTTTAAAAAGGACAGTATAATTAATTTTCAAGTATCTTCTGCACAATATTCAAGTCATCAAAATCTATTTCCAGCACAAATAATACACATTTTCTATTTTTCATATGCTTTCCAATGTTCTTGAAGTTGGGATTTCCACCAGAATAGAGTATAAACCACAGTTATAATTTTAGTAATGGGGAAGATCCTTACAAATTTTCAGAAGAGGTAAGAAAATATAGTGCTACAATGAACCATGCACAGTTAGATATTAAGCAAGATAATCAGCTTTATCTGACACAGTTTTCACCTTGATATCCATTATTTGTCTTGGATCTACTTTTGTCCAAGGGCCAAAATTATCACCAGATGTAAAATAAAGTAGTTCCCTTGAACTCAGTGGAGCTGCATCAAATAAAATTGATAACCATGTCTCTTTCATTTAAATACAATCAGATCAGATGTTAATAGGATAGGTTTTAACACCAGAAAACTTAACCTTTGAATGTCATGATTAGTAATCAATTTATTGATACTATTATTGGGAAAGAAATACTAAGATATGGTTCAAAGCGTAATTCAGCCCACACCAGGATGTCTGAAACAGGTTATGAGGTCTATGCCAAAATTGCTTTTGTCAGAGTAAAGGGTGTTTATATAGACCCATATAGTATAGCTTTGGATCTTCAAACAAGGAAAGAAAGTCTCTACTGTAAATAGCTGGTTTGCATATTTCTTGTGAACTGTGATGAAAAGAGCTGCTTTGCATGCTGTACCACAACATCGTTATGAAGATGTTAAAGTGCTCTGGTGAAAACACAGCAAATATTTCACATGCGTTTCTGTTCAACTAGAAGATTCAAATGAGGACACGGATCACTGTAGAGGAAAAGAAGGTTGAAAAGCAGTTGAGAAGTGATAAACAGTCAATATTCACATCAAACTGATTGAATTGCCTCAACACAGTTGGTAGATTTCTGGTTGTACATTCTGTTGGAATAGTAGTGCTACCAGTCACTCAGTCATGGGGAAGACACTTGTCTTTATTCCAGTCAGAACAGGGCTAAATTTTGCAGCAGTCGGAAGTGGCATGGCCAGGACCTTGGGGTTATTGATACCACCCCAGACCAGGCCCAGGGGGGTGGAGGAGGTTGTTTTCTTTCCAGTTTGCTGTGTTCTGCTGGGTAAGCAATCGCCCATAAATCATTCACCTACCTTGGACACTCTCTTACCAGCACTGGTCACTCTTTTCTTATCTCATTGTTGTTTCTGGTGAATTGTTCTTATTTCAACCCCTGTTCTTTACCTTTTTGTGCCTCCAATTCTCCTCTTCACCCAGCTGTGAGGTGGGGAAGTGAGTGAGCAGTGTCTGGGGTGTTTCAGAAGGAGCAATAAATCGGGGGATACCATTCCTAAACAATGACAAGATTTTAACTGATTCATTACTATTAAACATGGAGAGACAGCTCTTGTGGGGTGGATGCTTCACTGAATTTGAGTGTAAAAGTACAATAAAATAAAAGGAAAAAAAAGCTATAAAAAGGTCAAAAAGTGAAGGCTTTTTCATTTATTTGGAACCATGTTATGGGAATGATGTTATCAGTTAAGTGAAAATCTTGTGTATTACACAAAAACCTCTCTTCAGAACCTGTTTTAAGCAATTAGGCCAAATTTTGGAAGATACTGACAGGTTCACAAGCAGAAATTCAACAGAGTACAAGTACTGACAGATCCTGCCACCTCAGTGGAAGACCTAAGTAAGAATCAGAAAATGCCACCCAGCCTAATTATAAATTAATCATCTGTTCTAAGAAAGTAAAAAATACAGTATAAATACCCTTTGGTGAACAAGTTCTTTAGTACAATACCAGCAGTAGAAGGAAAATTAAAACCTTCATCAACAGAAGTCTCAAGGGATATCAGTGGTTTAAGACTATGTCTTCTAGTGGAACGTTTCTTCTTGTCTTTGAATAGCACAGGCAGCTCCAGCCAGAAAGTATCCTGGAAAACAGAAATAGCTGGTCAGAACCTAATTTTCTCTTGAGTAGGACTAGTTTGGAAAGTGAATCTATTATTTATAAAATAATACATTTTGATACATCATGGCAGAAAATCAGCTTAGAAGGAAATGCTGCATCATGGTTGTTTTGTAGATAAAATATGGTTTTGCTTTCTAACACGTTCAGTTTATTGAAGTGGATGTTTTTGTTTTGGTTTTTTGTTTAATTCTGGGACAGAAATAATTTCTTCTTTCTCAGGGGAATGGAAGTCACTGGCAAGTATGGATTTCTGTGGCATTGCCATAGAAGTCTGTAGTTCTAAGGAATATCAAAAGATCCAATTTATTTTCAAATTTAAATGAGAAAAATAGTCAGAAAGTATTAGCATGAAAGAG
>NW_008239547.1:7319510-7346386 GCF_000691975.1 Corvus brachyrhynchos | reverse complement strand
TAATAAAAATAATCAAATAGACTGAAGTATTTATTTTATTAATTGTTATTTATTAGATTACTACAGTTTCCATTCATGTAACAACATTAATTTTCATAAAGCTTTAAAAGCTTGAAGTCCTACTGGGTAAAATCCTGTAAATATAATGCATTTCTTAGAACAATGTATTAACTTTGTTTTCTGGTAGTGTTAGATGTATAACAGATTTCCAGTGTTCTTCTAACCCCTTAGGGCATCCAAAGAGCTCCAGGAAACAAAGGTATCTTTCAGTACCTTCTGTTGTTTCTACAAGCATTTAATATTTGATGTAATATACATGCCCTAATAGCACATGAAACACTGTAGCCTGGTGTGATCACGGCATATACCAGATACACAGTGCAGCCTCCTGTTTTTTCCTATTTTTTTTTTCTGTTTGGTATGCAAATCCACTCTGTGGTAACCTTATCCATGTGCTGCTTGTTCTGCTCATGCAAATCTTTGTAGATATCCTGGATTCTGATGCCATCTGCATCTGCTTACATTCCTTGCCTTTAACAAAGAGTCAGGAGTTAGCTAGACAGATGGCACAGCAAAACTATTATCAGAGATTATCAGGAAAATATGCTATTTTAAAGACTTTTAAAAATGTAATCACCCTTATTCAGGGTACCATTAATACAGTAACATATTGTGCAATTACTGTTAGAGTTCCATTGCTTCAGTACAGACAGCATTACAGCAGGGTGGGAAGAAAAGATATTTAACTTTTTAAAACATTCTCAATGGCCCTGTTTTACAGCAGTTCTACTGCCAAGGGATTGCAGTCATATTCAAATGATTTTGTTTAGTAATAACTGCACCACCTACTTAAAATCTCTTCTTGAGAGAATACTAAATGATGCTTAGTTGACAGTAACTGAGCATCACTTACTGGATTCTACTTCTGTTAAGAATCCCACTTCCCCACGAATTGCTGAAAGGAGAGGCATCATCCATGCAAATGCATGAAGTAGTTGACCTGTAGTAGTCAAATGCCCTGTGTAGGTGAGCAGGTGCAGCTTAAATTTACAGCTGTGAAGATGACTTTCAAGACAAATCTTGTGCCATAGAATTCATCTTTAATATTTGATTTCTAAATGGTATTTCAAAGTCCGCATTAGTCAGTCTTGGACCTCTGAATTGTCATTGAAAAGAAATAGACATTTGAGATTGACACAGCAGATCTATCTCAGATAACTGTATTAAAATGAGTCAATGTGGAAAAGTACCCCATTGCTCTCCACTGATCATAAAAAGTGCCTTTGTACACTTACTCATCTGATATTGGACACTTTGGTAAAAATATATTAATGGTCCACCTGAGATACCTAAAATTTCAGTGCCAACCATAATTTCAGAACCATGTATCTTCTTTCCATATTTCAAAGAACTGGATGTTTTAAAATCCAAAATATTCAGGTAAAGGGTTTTCCAGGGAAGCTGGAAGGGCTGGCGTGAGGTTCCTCACACCTCTAGACCACTGCATGACTTAAATGTTCATCTCACTTTCCTTTCATATAAATCACTGTGTTGACTCAGTTGCTGACTTGGTGTGTACACCAGGATAAAGGTGTGCAGCTTTTGCAATTTTTCTTGTCTTGTAATTATAATTCTGAATATGATGGAGAGAACATCATTTACAGTGTTTTCATTTTTAGGCAGAAGGCTAAACTGCACGTATTGTAAAAAGTGATGCATATCATGAGCTAACAGCAAGTATCTGTCTAAACTAATAAAAGTGAGAGAAAAAACACACCTCAAAGTTCATTCTCCTGAAGTTTTCAACCGAAACTAATAAAAGTGAGAGAAAAAACACACCTCATTCTCCTGAAGTTTTCAACCCATCAAAGATGTAACAAAAAAATCAAATATCATGTTCTCTGTTGGACTTTCAGATTCTAATGTATCCTCATCCATTTAATTAAAATGCTTAAAATGCTTAAAGGAAGAGGATAAATTCAGTTCAAATCAGTAAAAGAATTACCCAAACTAGGTACAGAAGTGAGAAAACAAATCAGAACTTCCATAAGAACAGTTGTAGCCATCTATCTTTACAGAATTACAGAACAAGTCAGATCCTGGAACTTGACAAAGAAATCACAGAGAGAGGTATCAATCAATAAGAAGCATTTTATTAAGGTTAGGATATTCAGAAAACTGTGTACCAGTCATGAAGCTGAAAGATATCAGTGCAGTTTTACTGCAGTCAAGGACCTCACACTAATTTATCCTAACTAAGAACTAGAGTAAGTCTAAATTCAGTAATTAAAAATATTTTAATAGTTTATCAAATTCTCCTCATTCTGTTTCTTAATTATTCTCCTGGTATAGACAAGTTAACAGAAAAAAGCCATTATCACAAGTCTTTTGAAGTTGTAATTAATTTCTTTCCCCCAGCGTGTTACTAAACCCATTTTCTCTAATACTTCTTTAGCCTTCTTACATTTCAAAGGCCTTTCTCATTGTCCTTGTGCTGGCAAAGATGCCCCTCTTGGCTCTTTTTGTTGTTTGCCTTCAATCATTTTCTTAGTTTCTTACCCCTTTTTTCTTTTTTTGCTCCTCTACTTTTTGCAAAATAATTAATTCTGGTTTGAACATCAGAAGTACATTTCAAATCATTTAACTTCAACCTATTTTTCTTCCTGGTTACTTAAAACCTGTTGAATATATCCAGTGTTTATGACCTCAGAAAACAATTCCTCTTCCTAAATGAAGATGGTGACTCTTACAGGTTGTATTTCAAACCCTGTCAATCCTGGAGAAGTGAAACAGTACAGTAGATACATGTGAACCAGTTACACCTTTGCCTAAATAACTTTCACATAACTTGGTGATTTTAATTTGGAAAAGGATTCAGATTCTACAAGTGCTGAGTTTGTATGGATTTGACTACATTTATATCAGCTTATTTAAATTAGTACTTTTTTGAATAGAGAGGAAGATAAAGAAAAAAAACCTGAGCTTTTTAGTATAATTATTGATCTGCAGTACTGATTGTCTCTCTGCTTTTAACTTTATGTCATGTGACAAGACTCTTTTAGGAGAATTAAAAAGTGCTAAAACTTATTAATAATTTTATTAATTCATGTTAAGTCTAGCAATTTCTTAACCATAAATAAATAAATGGCAGTTCTGTCTCTTCATAAGGACCATGTTTCATGTGTATTATCCCTACACTTGCAGGTAGACATCTATTTTTCTTTTTATAGAAACCAAGTGTTTTTAAATATCCCTGGCTTTGCTAAATCTGCTATCAGCAAGGTAGGTTAGATTGTTACTCCCTATGGATTTGCAGTCATAACACTGAGTGAAGGAATAAAATTCAGTTGTGTCAGGAGTTGTTCAAATACTGAATAAAATTGTCATCTCCCCAAGTTTACACAGAAGGGGCAACACACAGAGAAGTCAGAAATGTATGTTTAGTTTTATTTACTTCCACAATTTCTATTAAATGAGCTTAGCAGACCATGCTTAATGTTCTTCAGAATTAATAGGGCTTTTTCAGAATGGCATCAATGTATTTTAAATTAAAATAACATTTTTTGTGATTATCCTTAAAATGTATTTAACTGATGCTCCATTTTGTTCTATCATCATTTAAGTGCTACCTCAAGAGCACTAACTCAAATCTCTTGAGTTAGTTACCGTCATCTAAAATCATACAGCTTTAGAGAACAGAATCATTCTGTTTCTCAAAAAGAAGCCTTTTCAAAATTTTCAGGCTGAAAAAAATAATCATGAAAGCACAGAGGTGAGAGATTGAAAAAGACCTATTAAACATATTCTTGCTGTCTGTCACTGCAGTGTTTTCCCCTACGGTCTTTTATTTTATCTTGTTTAGCTTTAAGTCTCTCAAGGCTTTCTATTCAATTTTCATTGGGAAATTATTTCAGTGTCAATCTGCACCTCAGGAAATTTCCTCCAATGCTCAGTTTATGTTTATATTACATAAAATGACAGATATAAAATGCTTTTTGGTAAGCAACTTATGTATGTTATTTTCTTAATCTTATTCAGACATTGCTGGAAGAGGTGGTTGAATGGGAAAAAAATATATTCATAAGCATGCTTCCTAACACTGATTAAATTATTCCACATTTCTGTCTCTTTGTATAAGGGTTTCCATAAAGATAGAATTGATATTTTGTATTTTGATATTGTGGTTGGAAGCTGGAATATTAGCTGCCAGAAAGAAGGCGTAGGGTATGAGACTGAGGAAACCAAGGATCTGCAGTGTGATACACTGAGTGCCATTTTCTGCAGAAATAGTTTTGTGAGGGAGTAGGCCAGACAGAAGAGGCAGATGCAGTGGGAGGCAAGCCCATATGCATAGCCTACTACAGCAATGCTTCATGTGCATAAGGAAAAGGGCTGTAAGGATAAGGAAGCAAATGAACAAAGCTGGGGGGAAAAAGGGACATTTTACTGAAGAAACATGCCCTTTTTAGGCTCAAAAAAATAGAAAATTCATGATGCTTTAAAAAATAACGCTAATCTTTCAATTTCTATGATCCATTTGTCACCCAATTTCTTAAATGAAAGCTGCAGTTTTTTGGAAAACTTTTGACAATCAAAGCAGTTAACAAAACCTGAAGACTATCTAACTTAGATAACAGGTCATAATGAATTATCTGTAGCTTTCACTTGACAGGTCAGTACATGAAATATATCTTGATGGCATATATGATCTTGTGAATTATTAAAAAAATTCACCCAGAAAAATTGTACTGGTTGTCAAAAATGCTGTAGTTCATCTGTCCATTGTTTCTTGTGAGCAAACTACCCAGCCCTCTGATTAATAATGTTGCCATGCATTTCTAAAGTGATATACAATTTTCCATAAACACACAAATTCTAGATAGATGTAAGATGTACCTACAAATCCTTATATGTAGGATGCTGATGAAGGTTAATATTCATGCTGTGTTATTTCAGCATCATAGATCATGGCTGTTAGAAGCAGGTATGCGGCATAGTGCAAAGGAACCCAATCACAACTTCCTGCATAAAAGATTTAAAGAGGAAAACACCAAGCTTTTTGTTCTGCTTTGCATTCTCTTTTTAAGGTTTGTTTAGTTACAAGACAAAATGGACACCTGCTTTGGAAAAAGTCTTTGTGTAATTCTAGATTGTAGAAATGGAACAGCTGTGTTGACTGTACTGAAAAAAGTAGGACATCCAAGAAAATTTCACGTAGATTCATACTTTGCACTTGATTTGTTTTTTGAAACTCAAGTTTAGAAACTTTAAAGTTCAAATAACTTTAATTCTAAATAAAGCCACCATGCAGTGCAATACTAGCAGTTATTAATGTTCAGGAATGTTACAGTCTTTTGCATGTATTGAAAGTTGAGGAATTCATGCAAAAGCTGCCAAGTTTCCTATAAACTACATTAAAGGGCATTTACTTTCAAATCAGGAAGAGAGTACAAATGGGAGTTGTGAGAAAATAAATCAGTGAGTCTTAGAGCTCCATGTCTAATTGCCCTTGCTGATCTGTGACCAATGGGTGAAGCACAGCTGGTGAAAGGTGTAAAACAGATTTGTTACTAATGGTCAGTCATTTAGACATCTAAAGCTGCCACAAATGCAGCAATCATCTGTCCAGGTGACTCCCTGAAAACCTGACATTAGTTGTAGACTAAAGAGCACAAAGCTCTTGTAGCTGCTGATCTCAAAAAATATTAGCAAAAGGAAACCTGAATTCAGAGTAGTCTTGCATACATCAAACTTTTAATGTGCTGTGACTGGGCTGTTATGTATTGCTTACTACCCTTTTTGCTGTGCTGAATTTGATAATTTGTCATGACATATTGGCAGATATTCCATTGTTCAACCAAGAACCTAATGTGCCATTCAAATTTCTATTCAAATGAGGCTGAATTAGAAGGCGAAGATGTATTTCCATGGAAAAAAGTGTTCTCCCTTAGTCCGACAGGTGGCCAAAAGCCACAGCTATAGTTGCCCAAGGACAGAACTTTACACAGAAAAGCTTTAAATAGCCTCACTTCACTGACTGGGAAGACAGAGATGAAGCAAAATACATGAGTTACTTTAAATTTCCAGCTATTTCCCTAAAGATGAGCACATGCAGTATAAGACTCACAGTACAATGTGAGTCCACTGTACAGTCCACTGTACATTCAGTACAATGAATGTTCTACCTTCACATATTTTCCTATGGCTTTGTTGGTGTCGAGTATTTTATAAATGGGTCACATAGGGAATTCCACATATGCACCAGACATCTGGTTCATCTGAAACTGGAGTGTCCTGAAAGTTGTATTCACCAGTAATTTTACATCAGTCAATTAACTTAAAACTGCTGTCTTCATAAATGCTCTTAATAAAAGGGTTTGTGCATATTTTTCATCATGGCATTTTGTTTCCTTTTTTTTTTTCAGGCTGAATGCAGTTTACATGAAAGTACACCTGACTGCAAGATTTTCCAAATACTCTTTCTAACAAAAACAAAACAAAACAAAACAAAACACACTAACTCAATATCCCCCCTAAAAAAACCCCTCAAAAAACACAGAAAAAGTCAAAAGCAAAGCTTTCAAGTAGAACACATATATTTTCTATCACTTCATGGCTGAATTTTTGTTTGATTTTGGAGAGACCTTTGATCACATTCTCTCCTTTATAAAGGTTTTCACCCTGAATTCTTGAAGGTTGGAAGCTGGACTTCTAACATCACATATTATTCCTCAAAAAATTTAATTATGGAACAAGTCATCCTTTGGTCTGATAAATCTTAGGCATAAATTGAAATAAATTATAACTTGGATATTAAAGATCAAATAAAATGGAATATTCAGTCACATACTTGTAGGTATTTGGGTGATGGTATGAGAGGAGCACTTTCTGCCATTTCCTGCCCACACACTTTTGTGTGTTTTTTCTGCATAAGAAGAGCTGGGACTGAATGCCCATCCTACACCCTCTTTGACCTCGCAGAGCTTTGGCTTCAGCTTCTTAATCTTTCTGCTGTAAAAGCAAAAAATTTCCCTGAGGAGTTGGAATTGAATAGGAGAAAATCTTCTTTGACCTTCAGTGTCTTAGGTTTCAGTAGATACTCTGCCTGTTTGTATGTTCTCCCTAGGTGGAGTAGGACCTGAAGATTCAAACTAACTCTAATTATTTAACTATTATCATCATATAAATTGACAGAATACGTTAGTAGAGGTCTATGTTGCTAATCATTGCTAGTCCTTAATCTCACTGGAGGAATAGTACCCACCCAAGAATTATTCCTACTGTTTATCATCAATGCAAATGTGTCTTTACTTTTGTACCTCTACTGCTCTGAAAAGTGGTGTGAACAGATTTTTTAAATGTCAGTTATGTGTAAAAATTAGAAAAGATTACCATTGAACTTCTTCTGTAAGGATGTGTTGGCTTGCCTGTTCAGAAGAGACTGTCCTTCCTGCCCCTCAAAGTGATCTTCTGTGTGTTCCTTATCATCTCTGGCAGAAAAGGAAAAATCTCACTGTGTAGAGCTGGGACACCAAGTTAGAGAATACCACAAGTTAGTAGAGAATTCTAGCAGATGCATATATCTTCTCAGATTAGCATTGTTCTCAGTTTCAAACTGAACACTGTATCTAAAAATGACTAACAAAGCAGCAAATGAAAATCACTTGAACAAGAAAATACTCTGTAGTGTGCTCTCTATTGCTTCTGAACTACACCAGGCAGCAGTCTCTCTTCTCTTACTGCACTCTATCTTTCATAATCCCCCTTAGATCAAGTTTTTAAAGGATATTGTGTGTTTAGAAGCAAGGCTTCTAAAATTTAATAAATGTTGCTGGGCTTTTTGTAAATCTAATATCATCTGTTATCTCTACTTCAAAGGGCAGAAAGAAAAGCTGCTGTTACCAGCTGGAATCTCTGACTTTTAAAACGAAAAAGTAACTGAGCCCGCATTCCTTATACAGGTCAGGGAAACGGGATACTATTGTAACTCTGGTTAAAAAACATCAGAGAGGGAACTGAAGAGGCACCAAGTGAATTTTTCCTCCATTTTTTCGTTAACTGTCAAAGTGATTTGTAACAATTCAGACAATGACAGTCTTCCTCATTAAACTAAGCAGTGGACTCAGTCAAAAATACCCTGCCTTTACTATTATTCTCCATGCCACGATCAGTGTTTTCCAAGTCAAAAGGTATAACTAAAACAAGGTTTGCAGAAAGAAGTAATGCCTTTTAGGAAGCTGACTGAAATGTTACAATACTTGCTCTTTCAAATCATTATAGTGACTGCAGCATTTCTATCACTACTGTGGTAGTGAAAGATACCACACAAAAGATTTCTACCAAATGAAAATTATAATGACAGGTAGATGACTGCTTTAGAAAGAGACATTTGAGGTATTTTGTGCATGTAGTCTGAATTTCTGGGCTGTATTAAAATATGAATATGAAAAACCTGATTAAGTTTTGCTATTCTAAAGTTCCTTCCAGGTTCCTATTGTAGCAGATACACTTGCACAGCCTTACTCATGCTCTTGTCCTGACAAAGCTATGTGCTGTACTGAACTGACAAAGCACCTCAGTAAATACATTTCCATGGGTCTTAGCAGTGTTTGGATTATGAACCACCTATAGCTTCCCTATTGAACTCAGAGCTCCTGTGAGATGATCCTGTGATCATTCATATTTTCAGAGAGTGAAAGGAGAATAGAGATAATGAGGACGGGTTACATTTCCACATTAATCATCAAAACATCTCAAGCTTCTTCAAAACTCTGTGGAGAAACAGGAACATCTGGAAGGCAGGTCCACAGAAAGTGTCTAAAAATGCTAATAGGTTCTCCCTCTAGAAGTGTTTCTTTCTAGTCCCATTGGTAATCGGGGAGCATAGAAAACAAGTTCAAACATTTTAGCGGTTAATTTAAGTGAGAGAAATTCTAACCAAACATAACTCATCTATCCTGGCTAATTATTTCTTTCAAAATCTAAATTTTATAATTATTTCTATTTCTAAGCTATTCTTTTAATGCAAACCACAGTCTCACATTGAAAAGCTTGTCCCATCCTTTGAGGCCCTGTTGTAGATTTTTGAAACGTTCAGTCACCATTGAGAACTTCTCATTTTCAGCTTTTGACTGTTATTCTTTCTGTATGCCTTTTCTTACTATAAGAAGTAATTATTTTCCTGCAGTGCACATGAATTTCCACCAGAAAACTTGACTTAGGCTTTCTACTCTCTGCTCTGAATTTAAGGTACCTAAAGAAGAGATAATGGAATCTGCCTAAAAAGAGGATATCAGCCCTTTGATACTATTGAATTATGTGTTTGGCCTTTAGTCTAAGAAGCTTGGACTTTGTTGATCTGGTTTCTCCTAAGAGGGGTTTGCATCCAAATGTTGACCCCATGTAACCTTTCTTAGCTTGTGAATTGACAAGATCGTAGTACGTGATTGTATGGTTCCTCTTAATTAATTTGCCATTATATTTCCACAGTTTTGAGATAGAAAGAGATTTGTAGTGCTTTATTCATTTTCTAATATCTGTCCCTTGGCTGCAGTCCTGAAGTTAATGCTCACTAATAATGTGTTCTTTGTCTGCCCAGTTACCAGGGTCACCGTTTTTCAAGAGGTCTCCAGAATGTAGAAATGATTCTTCAGTCACTGCTTTTCTTTTTAACAGAGACCTTTTCTATGTTCCTTTTTCCTTTATAGCCTGCAGCTCAGATGTTTTGCTCTGCCAATTTTTTATTTGCTGCACAATCCAATTCTTCAGTCATTAGAGAGTGAACTTTGCATTTGATTGTTTTAATAGACAAAGTCACAGTAGAATCTGGTATAAATAATCCTAACCAGAGAGTATTTTGATCTGGTTTTCATTTATACATAAGCACCAAAATATTTAAGTTTTCTTCTTTTAATAAGACATCACTGACAGTTGCAAAGAGAGTAAGATGAGTATGGGTATATAAAAAAAAAAAGAAATTACAACTAAAACTGTTATCCAGAATGAGGTGTTCTGATTATCTCAGTGGAGAAGAGATATAAATGAATGTTTGTTTTCAGTAGAATACTGATTTTTTTTCTTACTTTTTCCATGTAAAAAAACATCAAAAAACAAACAAACAAACAAAAAACACTGCTACAAAAACTAGAAAATATCTTTTCTATCCAGGAACTGAAATAGTCTAAAGTTTGTAAATAATTGGAAAATTAAAGGAGTGAGAGCACAAAAAGGAAACAGTTCTTACGATTTCATCAGCAGACTTTCAGCTGTGTGATGGCAATCTCTGTGGTTTCATTCAACATTGTACCATGATGGAAGAAAAAGAAGAGCTTGAAGTGGGATCTGAAAAAACCCTAGTTATGGTAGAAAATATTAATTCCAATAGCCTGAGAAAGACTGTAATAGATTAATATATTTGTAAAGGAAATGTTTTGTTTTACAAATACAGTGGGCATATTTAGCTTTCTAAAACAGCTTGCTGTTCTGTTCAGTCTTAAAAATAGAATATCCACAATGATTTTTCTTAAATTCACAATGTAGTGTATCAAAACTTATAAAATAATTATATGTTTCCTTCGGCACAAGTTATGCCTGTCATTTGGTGATGAAGAGCCCACCAGAACTTCACATCTTCAGACAATAATGAAAGGAAAAAGATATGAGGGTTCTGGAGTTCACAATTACAACTTGATAAGAAAAAAGTATTTCCACATGGCAAGGACCTGAAGTCCTACTCACAGATTTCCTACTGGGATGTATTCAAAAGCCTTCAGAATACTCCGTGAACTTTAAATTTTAGCTGACCTACATCTCTGCATTTAATGCCCTTGATCTTTTAAAAGCTTCCCATTCCTTTTTATTATAAAACCCCACCAAACTTCCAATGACATATCTATCCTTTCCACAAAGTGGCATAATTTAAAATATGCACCAGTAGCCTGCTAAATTCATAGAAACACAGAGTCAAAGATTTTTTTGGATTGGAAGGGACCTTAAAGATCATCTTGTTCCATGCCATGGACAGGAAGGAACACCTTCCACTAGACCAGGTTGTTCAAAACCCCATCTAACCTGGCCTTGAACACTTACAGGATTGGGACATGCGCAAGTGAGCCACAAATTCAAGTCAAATCAAGCACAATTTAGAAAGAATTTAAGTCATTTTCTATAAATAAATGGGAGAAGCTTGTGTAAGGTAAACATGAAACTGAGTCATGTGCTGAAGATTGCTTCAGGTGCTTAGGCATTTGGCAAGCACTCTAAAATAATTTTAAATATTAACCTGGTTACATTATTGACATATTTTACATGCAGTTCTTAGATAAAAATACACAGGTATTCAGCCATTCAAGAGCTGGTCATCTGTTATTTCAAGTTCAATATGATTTATCTACCTTTCTAAAAGTACTAAGAAAGCCTACTTCTTCACAATCTGTATTTTCAAGAGAGTTTACGGTTTATGCAGGCTGGTCACAGTTGAGTATAATATATCTATGTGTCAGAAATTGGAACAGGCAGTAGACATTATAGATGAATTGCCAGGAAATTACCCCAGTGTGCTGACTTCCCAAATTCCTTCAAATGACTTAACAGGCTTGACATGGCAGCTCAGTGTTCAGTTTGCTTAGGGGACTTTAGGAGAATCAGTAGTTCCAATCCATTGCTAAGGTTTGAGTTTTTCACATTTACATAGCAGTAAAGAGCTTAGGGAATCTATAACTGGCAAAGAAAAAAACATTTAAGGCAGTATTATTGCCAATAACAGTGTTTAAGTTCATGGTACAATTAAAATTAAAAGCCTTTCTTTTTCTCAAAAAATTAAATGGACAGATGATATTGTTATTGCTGAATTGTTGATAAGCAGCATCACCTTTGATCTGAATGGCGTTTGGATCACGGCAGCGCTGGAATAGCAGACACACTCATTTTTGATGAGACAATGAAGTGTGTAGGGGTGACAGGGTTTATGGCAAAAGGCATCACATATCTTCCACAAATCACTCATTTGTCTAGTTTGGGATGGTATAATTCTGTGACCTATGAAATTAAAAGCAGAAACCCTGATTTTCTCTTTATATAGCTCCCTGCATCATGCAGGGTAGAGAATGACTGTCAGGCTCTCATTGCTACGTGACATTAAAGGCATTTTGCAAGCGTAGCATCATTCTGTTGAGATTAGGGAATTCCCCTCAAATGTAACACACTGTGGTCTAGCATCTGGGGACTTACACATAAAGCTGTGAGGTGGATACAATAAAATAAATTTTCTTGTTTATAATAAATTTGCCCTTACTACATTTTCTGCTGTTATTTCACAGAACCTTTAAATTAGCAAAAAGCTGAAGCAAATAAAGGCTGCCTAGATATAGTGAGTGACAGGAAAATGGCCTCCAATGAGATTCTTCTAATAATAATTGAACTTAAGGTGTGCCAAACTGTTGTTAATGCTACAAAAAATATTATACATGTTGTTAGAGCTTGGATGATTTCCAAAACAACCATAGTCTAAACATAAAAGAAAACTGAACTGAAAATTACGGAAAAATTGTACCACATTAGATAGACCAATAAAGATACCAGGAGGTAATTGTTTTGACTATACCAATGTCCCTTTTTTACTGTGATATAACTGTATAGCAATTAGGTTATTCTTGTAAATGGCATGGTGACTACAGCTGCAAAAAGACATTACTGCCATCTTCTGGTAATAGCTCATTCAGCTTGCCAGCATGTGGGTTTTCATTTATTTATTTCTCTTTTTATAGAACACTACACAGGCAATCAGGGTTTTTTGTTTACAAGACCAGGGAAATGTAAGTATTGTGCTTTAGCATTCAGAATTTTTTTGATCAATAATTTCATGCTGTTCCAGAATTCCTGCACTGCTATATGACTCCTATTGGTGAAACATTCTTGAGACTGATTTTCCTTTGAGGATGAAGATACCATAAGTCCAGAAATTTTCATTTCATAGCAGAATCTTGTATTATTATTTTTTTCCACAATGTGAGTTAACTCATGATTGAATGTAAGGAAATATAAATGCTATGTGTCATGAAGATCAAGTTCAACAGAAAGTCAATGATGTTGGTATGATCACCCTCATTTATATCTGCTGAGGGTCTAAATCTCTTAAGCAGGTTAGAGTTATGCATTTGTCAGTGTGACAAAGCTCTGCTTTCTGCTTCCACCAGAACCTTTGGTGCCTCAGCTTTACCTCCGTTAATTTGGTGCATTCTGTTTATAGCTGATCATCAAACAGAAATAAAAAAGCAGCACTCTGTCTTGCTCCAGGAGATGTAACTCGATTTGTGATGTGGTCTTTACTCAGATTCAAAAATAATTGCTACTTATAACTAATAATACCGCTATTAATAACTAATTCCAATCTTACCTGAAGATGCATTCACAGTGTCCCCTCCTGGACATGAACTATGGCATGTAATGAAGTTGCTTTATAAAATGTAATATTCATTCACCTAAGTATTTGTTTGCAAACTATTTGTCATAACTTTGGAATTTCCTCAGACAGTAATTTAAAACATAAATGCTTTTATTTCTTTTTTTTCTTCACACTCTTAAACCTTACTGTTGGTAAGTTTATGATGAATTAGTAAATACATATGCACACCTTTTTGTGTGTGAACATAGACATAGGACAGAATAATATGGACTGCTTTTTCATGTATGTGAATTGCTGTGTCCTCGTGCAGCATCAGAGAGGATTTCAGGTCAATTCTCCCGTGCAAATCTTTATTTATAGTTCTGACTGAGGTAGTCAGAGACTACAGAGGTTCAATGGCAGATCCAGGTGGCACTAAGCGACTCAGTACTTTGACCATTCCAAAGGCAGTGGAGATGAGATCTTGCTGGCCTTGCTGGATGTGCAGCAAAGGCAGCCAAAGGGGTTTCATTGATTTCTGAAGTTATGCTGTTGGCAGGAATGATGAGTTATTCTGACAGTTCATATGGCTCTTCAGCAGCCTTATTTTTGCATTATTGCTTGCCACGCTATTAGAAACTGGACAAAATTTTGCCAAAAACTGTTTACGTAGGCAAAAAAATAAATTTTATGTAGATGTTGCCATGATCAGCATGCCTAAAGGCTTGTTTCTGCAGTAAACAAGTGTTTGGTCCAGCAGTCTACTGACCACACTGCAGTCTTTGTTTCTGGCCCCAACTCAACATACACAGAACAGGGTGAGCAAATGTGGCAGATTCTGCCAAGGCATCCCCTACCTTTGCTGACTTCCTCTTCACTGAGGCACAGCCCCACCCCCAGCATCTCTGCTTGGCTGGTTTTTCAGAAAGGAAAATATATTTGCCTTGTATTTTCTCTGTATTGCAAGCCTAGCCTCGATTTGCAGTCTATATATTTAAGCATAAATCTTGCATTCAAGTCCTCACAGCCACTGTGAGAGTCATATCACTCTTGGAGTTATTTCCCTTTCCAAGCAGCCAGCCTGTCTTCAGAAGAAGAGATCTGAGATAGTAAATTTTTCTGAATCATTTTTTATTGGAAGCAGAGCTGTTCGCCATAAATGCAGGAGCCAACCATCTTTAAACCCAGAGCTGGATAGTGGGTTTTCACTGTCCATTCATGCCAGTGACAGATGCCTGGCAATCAGGAGCTGCTTGTCAGCTCCCAGACAGGAGGCATAGAACATACACTTCTGTTAAAAGAGCAGAGAGGCTGTTGGTTAACATAAGCTTTTATGATCAATTTGGCACACGTTTTCACCCAATGTCGCTCAAAACCTTTTTCACCGCAGCGCATCCCCCAGCTGTGAGCCAGCTGGTGATTGCGAGGGAGGAAGAACAGAGGTACAGTAAAATACTTCTGCTGGTAAGCAACTTCGCAAAAATGTAGTTGCAGCTTTAAAAAGCCCTCCTAAAGCCCACATCTCTTTGACTTACCTGCTGGCTTTTTTTATTTTATCGGTCCACTGCTGATTTGGCAATTTGTGGTTTGTTAGTATCCACTGACTTTCTGCACACTGATTTAAAAGTAAACTGAATAAAGCGATGCAAAGAAAGGATTAGAGAACAGGCTTCATTTTGCAGTTCATCAGTCCAAGCTAGTTTTATGTTTACTAATCACCACTTTCCAGGGCTTCCAGTAAATGACCGCAAAAATCATGGGAAGCCATTCTTATCATTTACCCAGTGGGTAAATGATAAAATGATAAAAAAGCAGTGGGTTTAAATCAAATCCAGCCCCATCAATCAACCCTTCAGAAGTACCTTGCTGCTAGTAGAAGGTTACTGTGCTCAACTGAGTGCTTTTGAAAATATATCAAAAACTTAAATAAACTTTTTTTTCAGATTCGCTCTGATCCTAAATTTCGCAATACAATGCAGCACAATATAATCAATAGTGGTGACATAGAGGGAAAAAACTGTAGCATGGAAAATTCAAGGAGAAAGTAACAAGAAATACTGGAAGGTCCCTTATTCCTAGACTTTTTTCCTTGCTTAGTGATCTTTATAAGTGAATTAAATGAAATGAAATAAAATTATGGATCAGCAGCACATAGGAAACTATTCAATAGCCATTACACCATAATGTCACATACTTTAGTCTTTTGTCCACACTTCTTTTTGTAAGCTGTTCTATATCTTTATTCTGCCTAGGAGTTGAACTGAATTGTGGCACATTCTCAGGAATTCCCTAAGAAATGCAATATCTATTTTTATCATATTAACCTTAACAACTCATTAAAAGGCCATCTTCCTCCAGTGGTCTTGTCTTTACAACTAGTCCTAGTAGATTGGCAGCTGAAATAGTGCATAGGAGTAATAAAATTTCTGATTTTCTGAGTTATTAATCAATGAGAACAGCACTTGTACCAATGCAGTCTTGGTCTGCAGTTTTTCAGAATTTAAGATGGACTGGTAATAGTGAAATTAATGTGGATTTTTAATGGTAGCATTCAGCTTTTATTTATAAGTTATTTGTATACTGTAATATAGCTTTATTTCAAAGTGAACTATCAAATGCTGCTTTGTTTATTGCAGTACAGTTTCTCTTGGTTTTACTCACAATTTTCAGTGGGAAAATTCACAAGAATTGGCACATAAATTAATTATTTTAATATTCATATATGACATTTTCTTATGAAAGCATCATGAAGTAAGCTTAATAAATCAATGTAGAGGTCTTGATGTTTCTCCTGGTTCCATATTATCACAAGCATTTTAAGATTTTTAGTGACTCTGAAATACTCTAAACTTTCTTTGTAACCCAGATCATCAGGTTATGTGAATAATTGTAACCCAAGTCTAGAATTTCTCTGCTTCCTTTCAGTCTTTTTTCCTTTCCTGGTTAATTGATACATAGGTCAGTGCTACACAGGACACGGAATAGAGCCCAGAGTGGCTGTCCCTCTGTATCAGAGTCCAAAAAAGGAATTTATGAGATTTCTCGTATAGCAGAAGCTGTCATAGTTGTTTGATAAATCTTAAAATATGCTCTAACTTCCTTCTGAGTATCAATCCCCCCAGACCCTGGGAAGAAGAAGATAGAGATATTAGGAAGCCTTTGTAACAACAAGCATTTTAGAAGCCTGCAGACATCCTTCTTTAGGTGGTAGGGTTTTTATTTTACATGTTTTAAAACCTAACAAAATCTGAGATAGATCTCCTCCTGTATCTGCAAGCTAGTAGGATGGGAATTCTCAGGAACCAACTGTGGTTTCCTTCTACTGGGAACCATTGTTTGCTGACACTGGCAAGAATTGGAGGAGTCTAATAAAACATAGTACTGGGTCTTTTTTCTTCCCGTGAAATATTATTCCATGATTAATAGGATATTTTTCCTTTCAATTGTGGAACGCCAGCACCTTTCCAAAGGCTGTTCAAATCTGGCATGTATGATACAGTGCTGCTCCACACGTCTGGCTGTAAGAGACATGATGTCAGCTTTAGTAATACCTTCCAGCCATGTTATCTTGCTGCTTTTATATTCTACACCCAGACATTTGGAATTCCGCATCAGCTACTAAAACACAATGTTCAGATTGGAGACCCATTGATCATTTTAAGTGCTTGAGTGGCCAGAAGTCACCCTTACTAATCATTGCTGCCTTTAATCACTATCATTGCACTAATTACAGGCTAATATTCTTGAACTTCTGGAAAATGCTGAATGGTTGAAAGTGAAAATAATACAATGAAAGCAAATTGGATTCTGGAATTGCTTCCTTATTCAGTAAGAACCACAAGAAGGTCTAAGAAAGCCAATAAATTTTTGCCACCCTAGAAATGTTTGTTGTAACAAATAGAAACCACAAATAAAAAAATAAACTCCCCACTTCTCTTCTACTATTTTTCCATAATTAAAAGCCTCCAGATTTTTTTAAAAAAATATTACAGATATTTTCTTTTAAAATGCATTTTAGCAATTCTGACATTTATATAAAAGACATAAAGATTCCAAGCCCCTCAGTGCATATACTTGCATTTTTTCAACTTTTACAAATGTTAAGCAGATTTAGGAAGTAGAAAGTGACTACTGTTTGTTATGAACTGTATTCATAAATCTGCCTTGGATGGACCTAAAGTAGATATGAGTAAATGACTAATGGACCTGAATTATTGAACTGTTACTTGCAGTTCATAAATAACACACTTTTCCTTAAAGCTGCCTATATTTTGTATTGTAAGCTTAGGATCTAAAAGCTATTGCATCAAAGTGAGTCTGGACTAAGAAGCTTTTTCAGAAACTGCAAGAGCAGGAGATCTCATATATTAAAAAGCAAGCAGCATTTCTATGTCACGAGGAAAAGGCACAATGCTTTTGACATGTTTATCTCTAAAATATAGTTATACTGGAATTTACTATGTCTCTTCCAGACTTGTTTCACAAATCAGCTGGGCTGGACAAACAGTTTCAAACAGTGTAGCTTGATAAGAATAGAAAATAATATTTCAATATATGCCCCTCTTCTTCCAGTGCTCATCTTCAAGAACTGATCAAATAATACTTAAATCTCTCAAAACTTATTAAAGTTGAGTATTACATACAGGGAACATTTTGCCTACAATTGAAATGCAGTGGTTTCTCCAGTAAGCACTTTTTTATTTTTATTTTTTTAAGAAAGCCATGGTATGAAATATACTTGTAACTTATTTCTTCTTAATAACTTATTTTCTTCTCTAATAACTTAAACTCACACTAAAAACAGTTATGTAAAAATTGCTGTAAGGCAGTATAGCTGTTTGTATATAATCATCCCTGTAATCTTTTCTCCTGCATAGAGCTTTAGATAATTATTTGGTTTATAAAAACCTTTTTCTTCCTACTCTGTTTTTCTCTAAAACCATTCTCCAAGTTTCAGCAAGGCTTATTTCTTGATGTTTATTGTTTGAACTTTGATCAGTGGAAGAATTTTCAATTAGATCTTCTTAAAGGTACAAAGAGTTCTTACAATGGTGTCACTGATGCTTTTGCTGTTTCTTTTTTAACTACTGTCTAATAATTTCTGTAAGCTCTGAGCATCACTAGCTTCCATGGGAATAAACAGTGCCTATGAATGCTATGTTAACAACTAAATTTCAGGAATAATTTTACAAGGGAAAATTGTGTGAGCTTCATTCTAGAAGTAAGCTGCCACTTACCACCATAAAACCAGCATTTTTGAAAGAGATGTAAAAAATTGATTGAATCTACACCTGGTCTCCACAACTATTTTCTCCCTTGTTTTTCCACGCACATTCATCCATTCCAGATTTATTATCAACAGATTTCCCAAAGGTCATTATCTCCGTTTAGAGGTGATGAAACTTGAAAAGTGTTCTTGCACATATATCCCGTTCTCTTCATCAAGTACATTTTCTGATTGTGTCAGATAAAGAAATTTGTTATTTTTGGCATGGCTTGATACTGCCATTTTAAGGTTCATGATTCTGTTACCTTCTACTGCTAACATGCATTTTTATGAGGAAATAACAAAATGTTTTCCAATTGGTCCATCTTCATCTCAGATGTTAAGAAATAGAGATTTACAAATTCTCCTGAAGATGTTTCTAAAAATATATTTTGCTTCCATCCCTTTGTGGAGGTGTTGCTGAGGTCCCATTTGTTGGTGGTTCTGACAGTAACTACCAAGAGAGTGAAATATCCATCATGGACATTTGTAAACATTTCACGTTCTTTTGGGGCAGCATCCTCCCTGCTTCTCTTCTGAGAGTCAAAGGCATATTGGTATAACACCTATGAACTATTTTATAACTGAGCTGATGCAAGAAGCTCTGCATATGGATTAAAATTTGCTTTGGATGTTCCTCTCAGGATAAGAAAAAAATATTCTGAATGTTTTATGCTCAACATGGCTGCTTTAAGTTTTGAAAATTTTTACAGAATAGTGTTCTGTTAGAATATTCATTGAAAATTTTCTTTAAATCATTTTCTAATGTGAGTCAATATTACTGTTCTTCTGTGTGCGAGGAATAGAGAAATTTTATACAACGTATCACTCAATTTCAAAATAATTTTTAAGAGGAAGATCATTTCCCTTTTTACTTCTGAACTTATTGTTATTATATCATATAATAATTTTATTTAAAATAAAAGAATAATTTTTTAACTTTGTTAGACCAATTTTCCCATCACAGTGAGAGATTCGACACTATTTCCTCAGCTCATGATGAAACCTGCCTGTTTCATCTAAGCTTGGGAGAGCACCAAGCATCTAAACTTGGACACAAGCCCTTTCTAAATATAAGCATGTAAGAAATGTAGTTGCACCCAGAACATACTAGAGCCTAGAGGACTCCTATTTGCTTATTCCAGTGTCTCTTCTCTGTCACCCGTAAGATCAGGATCAGAAGATCTTTTTGCATGTGATCATCC
This sequence comes from Corvus brachyrhynchos, assembly GCF_000691975.1. NCBI lineage: Eukaryota > Metazoa > Chordata > Aves > Passeriformes > Corvidae > Corvus > Corvus brachyrhynchos. Next base: position 7,326,534 of record NW_008239547.1, on the reverse strand, counting down.
ACAAAAGGTTGGTCTGGATTTAGCACAGGAATTCAGGGGAAAAAAGTGTTTAATGATTACAGATATTCAGGATATAGTGCAGTGAAAAGACATGGTCAAAATTGATGTTAAACATTAAATGCTTGTAAAGGTACTTTACTTAAAGATTTGCTTAAATCCTGGCTCTGATAAACTGCAGCAAAGTTTTCCATCTGAATCAGGCTATAGTGAGTCAGAATTACAAAGAAAATTATTTTGGAATCATTGTCGATCAGAAGCAAAGTATAACAATAACTTTTTTACACTAAATTTTGAAATTTTAATATTGGATAGAACAGCAGACACTTAATAGATAGGAGCTATTAACAAATAAAATATATCAGAATAGCCCAAGTACTGGTATTCAGAATTAAAGAAGAACTAATCAAAGCCAGGATCTTCAGCACTGCACCAAACCCCAGTGACTCAGCTAACAGCTCTGAAAATCATGCATGGAGAAAACCTACCCTTCCACCCTGCAGAAAATAAAAATAAAACAGGACTCTTCTGTGATAATTACTCCAGTGTAGTGCCCAGATTTCAACTCCATGGACACCCTGGTGCAAACAAATTATTTATCTGACTCATTGCTTCTGATTTCCCCTCACTGGCCTCCATTCATGACAATAAAATATCCTGACAATGTAGACATGATATGATTCAAGATTTCTACCCAGTATTATTCCTGGGTGCCTTCCCTTTGCTGTCATCAGTAATCTGCCAGATCTGCAACAAAGAGAAAAGTCAAAGCCTGCTACTCCTGCTTCTGATTTTAAGTGAAAGACAACTAAGAAATCATCTTTTTCGCTAGGAGCAAACTATTACAGAAAGCAATTTTATCTAAAAAAAAAAAAAAAAAAAAAAAAAAAAGGAAAAAAAAAACCAAACCAAGAAGCCCTGGGGGTCCAGAGAAGCAGAGATTTCTTCTACCTGAAAATTACTTCTTCAAGGAATCTCAGCAGTGGGGGAAGTAATTGTCCATCACAGAGCTGTGCAGTAAAGTTCTTCACAGAAGGAAATACTCCTGAGCATCTTTGTTCTTTCCAAGCATAGATATCCCAAAGAAGAAGAAAAAAAAAAAAAAAAAAAAAAGGGAGAAAAAAAGCCAAACCAGAAGATCAGGAAATCTATTTCCTTCATAATCTTTCTCATGGACTCAGAGGTTCCCCCAAAGGTTGGAGGTCTCTCAAGGTCCCTCAACCTTGAGGGTTGGAGGTCCCTCAAGGAAGCACAGCAATGCTGCTGGGGAGGGAGGGTATTTGTGGGGAACAAATAGCTGGAGAAATGCTTGAAAATGCTCAATTATTACTCACAGAAGAAAAATCCATGCACAGAGGATCCTTTCTGATCAAGTAATCCAAATGAAGGCATTTTGGTCAAATGAACTTTGTGTAAATCTGTCCATGTTGCAGAGTTTAGCTTTCTATTTTTCCAGAAGAACATCAGCGTTTGCAAACATGGTGCTTTCATGACTCACTGCCTAAATTATGATCTACTCTATTTTCTCCTTAGTAGCTTAAGTATATCCCAAACAATTCTCTTTGATTTTGGTTAAAATTCAGAACATCACAGCTTATTCTATACAATCTTAATATTTTATATTGTGTAATTTTCTTCTGATATCTATAGTCCTTCCAGGTTCCCTTTCACTGTTTAAATTGCTGGCCTGTTTTTCTGAAGTGAATAATGCAAGAAACTGTGCGAGAGGAAAAACAAATTTCTTAGAGCCTTTGTACATGTTTCTTTTTTAAAGTTTCCTGTTGGCTTAGGCACATTGTGTTCCTCTGTATCACATCCTTTTAGAGCCATATGTGGAAGCAATAAAGTGTATCCTTGCCTTCAAAGATATGGAGTATTTGTTTAGCCAACTGACTAAGGAAAATACTATGAACCCATTAACAAATATGGTTATATGTGGTCAATTAATCATAGAGAGCAGGCTGCAGAGCACAGCTCAGGAAATATTAGTCAGCACAGGCAATGGGTAACTGTCAGTTACTGATCCCAGGAATTCTTGCCAGGAGAAGGCAGACAGCACGTTAGCAGCAAAACACACCAAGTCTGCCTGCACTTTCCATTAAGATCAAATTTCTAACCCTAGAAATGCTTGCAGATATAGGTGATGATAGCTGATGAAATTCAAAAGGAGAGTTCCTTAAACCAAAGGTGTGCCCATTAAAGTCTCAGCCCGTTTCCTCTCCATATTACATCAGCCTGCCTCAGTCAAAAATGTTTTCATCACTGCGCAGATGTACAATACGCACTGAAGAAAGAAACCAATTTTGCAAGACTGTGAAGTGCACATCTTGAACACTTCACAACCAAAACACTTGAAGATAATACCTTTTTTCTTCTTGTTAATAAAGAAAGGATTTATGTTTTCCTGACAGATGCTGTCCTGCATAAGTTATGCCTGAGGATGATTGTATTATTAGGCTAAAAGATTTGCCTGTCCTGTGGAGAGAGAGAAAGTTTAAGAGGGAAGCAAGACAAGTAATAGCCCAATTATGCTATAGAAGAAAAACTCAGAAAGAAGTGGCCTTTCTCAGACCTGGGTGAAATTCACAAAAACAGCATTTGATTTTAAAATTCCATTATTTTTACAGGTAAAATTAGAAAGAGTTCTATTAAACATTGAAAATTATTGTGTTTTGTAATGTCTGCTTTTCTGGGAACTGAGTTTTATGAGTTTTGAAAGATTTTCAAATATTTGTGATTTTTTTCTGCCTTCTCAACCTCTAAAATTTGGCAAAACTCATATTTTTTTTTCTGGGAACCTTATTAATATCTTGTGTTAGACTGGCAATTTTCAATCTCTGATCTAAACCAACAGTTACATCACAGTAGAAATTCTCCATGTGTAGGAACTGCAGCCCCTTACACCATTGCTTTGATACCCACCTCCTGGCATGGGCATTCCTTCTGTGCCACATCCCCTCAGAGGACTGAAAAACTGTACAAAGCCACTGCCTGTAAAGCCTCAGTTTTATTTGCTTCAGAAGCTGTAATGTGTTGATGAGTGAATTCAGGAAGAGAAAGCTGGGTCCCACAGTCAAGTCATAAAAGTATAAACCCCAGGAATTAGCTACTGTGCTTGTAAATCTCTACGTGAAGACATGCACATTACCAAGTCTACAATTCAACTTGATATATAAATGTGATTAATCAGACTAAATAGAGAAGTCTATAAAGTAGCTTGCTTTCACTGTCAACAGAGATCTAGTCAATATAACCACTGGAGTATAGGACACAGTTCACCTAATTTTAAAGATGCTTTCTAAAATTAGCCAAATTAATTAGCCTGTAACTATGCATTATATTTTCTTCTGTTGACATAAAGGCAGAAAGCTCCAAAATGGAAAACCAAAGTTCAAAAAGATTAACCATAAAATCTAAAAAAGGATACAATCTGGCACCTTGAAAGTATTCTCAGTATTGATAGGCACTAACAGTTAATAGTGCAGTTAAAAGCACTTATTAATCGCAGTTAATACTTTGTTTTTAATTCCTATCTTTCTCTGCCTCAATGACTATGGGTGGCTTTATTGAAGTATGTCAGAGAGGTGGCATTTCATTCACTATCCTTCACACAGGACTCGAAGCTATAATTAAATCCAAAGAATGCCATGAAGAAATAGAACATTCTATGTCTGGGATTGTATTCAGAAGATTTGTGGTGAATATAAAAAAGGTCGTAGAGGTATAGCTGCCCAAGAGCAAGAGATCATCTTTCTTGAACTGAACCAGGAAGGCCTTATGGAAACAAAAGCTTCACATATATACATCTTTATGTTTTATATCTTCTGAGACTTACAGTTTCTTCAAACTCAGCTGATGAGAGCAAAAAAATTGTCATTTTGTTATTTTAACAAAACCTTGTTATTTTTCATTACAGATTGCTTTAAGTGTGGCAACACTGCCAAGTCTGAATAATGATGCATGTTCCATGATATATTGGGGTTTTTTGGATGTCCTTGTCTGTTCAGCTGCCGCACTTGCTCAGCTGCTGCTCTGTCACTAAAAAGGACTGTCACTGGTTCCATTATAAAGTGCAGATAGTGTGATAGAAGCACACACCAGTAACTCTTCTACAAAGATTTTAAAAGATCTCATCTCTAGTATTATTTTACACTACAAATGAAATTTTTCAGATCATTAGTCTAGAATGTGAGCTAGTTGTTTGACAAAATGAATTTAAAAGTCTAGGATTATTTCATGTAGAAAAGTATAGTCTGCACACGTGCCATAATTATTTTCTGTAGAAATTCATAAGTACTATTGTATCTGCAGACTTGCACTGCATAATTAAAGACTCTGTATGTGGTACTGTGTGGACATTGGTGCTATGCAGCCTAAAAGCTCTGAATTAGCTCTTGAAATATAATGAATATATGACAGATGAAAGAGTTATGCAAAAACAGGAAGCTGCTCAAACACCTGCTGTTGCCAAAATACAGCAAGCTTCTTAACAAGGAATTTCATCTTGTGTTAGACTGTACAATGTCTTTGTACTGGATGAAGGAAATAGAGAAGTTATCTTTACAGCTATGAAAATTATCACTGAATTTCAAAATATTACAAATACAATTAAGTATCATTTCATTTCATTAGAAGATTTGTTCTATATATTACATCAGTTTCTGTTGTGAGAGAGCAAGAGGTCGTTTGTGGCTTCTAAATTTACATGCTATGTTCCACCATGTTGAACTCAGTCCTAAATACACATAACTTATGGATGTCAGTCCAAGTACTCTGTCTGACATCATATACAGTCCTGGCTGTTCATTTACTCATCTTTCCAAAGCAAATGAAAGATGTAATTTTGTTTTCCCGTTCCTCCCTTCCCCCCAATAGTACACAGACATGAGCTAACTAGGTTTGAGTAGTGAGAACTGCTCCCCCTCTTACCAATAGCAAAATATTCCCTTTGTCTTCAAAAGTGTACAAAAGCCGATTTTTAGTTCAAGAGGAGGATGTGAACTTCTCTTTAACAACAAAATAACCAGAAAAAAATTAACAGTGCCTTTGAGAAAAAAAATCACTTAAACTCTATCTGAAAACAAAATTAATGTATTTCTTCTTTTTTTGCTTTCCCTTTCAGTATATTATTGACATTTTCCCTACCAAAATGCTGAGGCAGTAGCAAAAATATTTTCCTTTAAGGTTTAAAATCCCTGTTGTACCGTAACAAGGCATTTAAGAAATAACACACAATTATACACAGCTTTCATTAAACAAAAAACCACAATGAATCCACACTCTGGCCATGATTTCTAGGAACGAAGAGCATGTGTATGTATGTGTTTTCTGAATAGGACACTTATTAAGATTTTAATTTGCTGTCAAGGACAACTTACCATATCAAGATGAATCTTTTATGATTCATTTACCAAGTGTGACTGAGGCAACTGACATTAATTTAATCTGTGATTATGAGCATTAGTATTCATAAGGAATCAGAAGCACAAATAGAACCATGGAAGCAATGGATTTCTGTTGTCTAGTGAAGGTCACATTTAGTTGTAGACTTTTAAATAAATGTTGAAATAGAAATAATGAACTGAAATAGTAATACTTGGAGAGATTTAGTACTGCTCCTTAGAGACAGACTTGAGTGAAATACTGTAAAAAATATATACAAGTGTAATATTTACTCCTATAAAACAGTGTTTAACCTCAACAGTCCCTGTCTTTCCTCACTTGGTGCAGGATTAAATTTTGGGGGACTTCTAGCCTTGATTTAGAATGAATTGGGGAAGGGATGGGAAATAGTTAACATAAAGTAAACTTTCATTTTTTATGTGTCACATATTCTCCAGAATATAAAACTAAGACCAACAAGATTTTGCCAAATCAATAGTACATAAAAAAAATTATGTTTCATAAAAGCAAGACAGCACCATTACATAATATACATGAAACTACAAGGTGTTTAGTGTTAAATTGGTCACAGGAGCATAGCTAACCTGGATCTGAAAATAAAATTTATTAGTTAGACTCCCCCAACAACTTTTCCCTAAGTGGGAATGCAAAGGAAGGAATGACATTATCAACCAAAATACCATCTTCATTTCCTATCCAGAGGGCTTTGAACTCCAGCTACTTCTGTCAGAGATTTAGGGAGGAGAATAAAATGCTCTGCCTGTGCATCTGCTCAGCACAAAACCTGACAGCCCTGTGGCTGCACCACAGTGAACCACAGCATTGTCCCAAAAGTGCTGAGGCTGGCCTGTCAGAAAGAACATGAAGGGACAGATGTTCTTGTTGATTATGTGGTTTGCACATTAATTTAACACCTGTGAACTTAAAATTTCTCCTGATTCCTACAAGTGTGGTTGGAGAAAAATTACCAGCAATGGAACTGTCGAGGAAACAGAATTCAAAAATGAAAATTATACAGAATATCTACTGAGGACTTTCCCCAAAGACCCTTCAAGAATCTGTCTGTCCATATATATTTCCTTTCCACGGGACGCCTGGTTTGATATATGCGTGTCGCAGTATCCCCACTGCAATAAATGGTGGAGATTTGTGAGCAGAACGATCCCTGATCCCTAAGCGACTGATTTGTGTGAGTAAACCCTGGAAACTTTGGATTCCTCTTCTTGGTTTTGCTTTGCTATTCCATATCTAAACTATGGAGGAACGGTGGGAAGACTCTTGGCTCTCAGAGCCGCATATGGACATTTATCTTAAACTTAAAATGATTCTTGAACAACGATTTGTAAATTTTAGCTTGATTCAAGCTCAAAAAGAACTGAAACACTTCCTGGCATGGTTGTTTAAGAACTTTTTCTATGTTTCTTGGGATTTAATTCTTACCAAGGGCTTTTGGAAAACCATTTGGACACAGTTAATACTGGAGTCAAAATATATGCCGATGGAAGAATATTTTCGTGAATATTATTTCGTTACCGAGACTGTTGAGCAATGTCAGCTGTGTCCTGGCGAAGGGAAGCCTGGCGCAGGGACCGGGCGGCCCAGGCCACGTGCACCGAGCGCTCTG
>NW_008239547.1:7274657-7318342 GCF_000691975.1 Corvus brachyrhynchos | reverse complement strand
GAAGGACCCTTGGTCCCGTGACTGGAACAGTTCCTCGGCAGAGCCCCGGCCATGCGGCTGGAGAAATAAACATCTCTGAAACATCTATCAAGAATCTGTCTGTCCATATATATTTCCTTTCCACAGGACTCCTGGTTTGATGTATGCGTGTTGCAGGATCCCCACTGCAACAGACCCTGATCTCTTACAGGTCTTCAAGCAACAGACCAATGCCTGTTAAATAAGCCTTCAGATGCCAGCAAGTAAGAGATGTAACAAAATAAGCGGCAGAAGAAGTAGCAATCCAAGGAATGACTAGAACCTAGAGAATTTATAGATTTCAATGAGAAACACATTCAATGATAATTTAATCACTTCATATTTGATCTAAGAGTAATCTTTTATTCCAGTACCAATTTTACATTTCAATCTAGACAACCTTCAGCAGCTGCTTGTATACTTTCAAGTTCTGTCCCACAAAATAATAAAATGATTTTGAAATTAATCTGCCTGGGAATACAAATACTGAGAGTTGCTGGCTGCGTAAAGCCAGCTAATTACGTAAAATATTGATTCTTTCATTTCCATTAACATAGCCATATGATACTAACAATAGCTTGGAGACAGGAGGTGGTAGAGGAGACAATTAGAGGAAACAGAAGAAGTTTCTAAGCTGAAAAGTGAAATACATGTACTTATTTAAGAGAAACTCATTTAATTGTCTGGGTGTACTGAAATAACCAAGAATATAATTGTTGTATTTGTACTCCTTCAAGGGGAATAATAGAATGAAGCTATACAATAATGGGTAAGAAGATTATTTCCACTAAAAAAATATTTCATGGCTAAATTAAGTGTGCCTAGTTTTATCCACATTGCATACATTAATCCTACATAACAACAAAAAGATTCTAACTTTCGCACATCAGAGTATATAGTGAGATCTCTTTTTTCCCTTAATTCATTCTCATACTCCCTATATATATTAAAACTTCAGCTAAAACCCAAATCTGAATTCACAAAGTAGGAAATCCATCTTTAAAGAAAATGAGCCTAGTTAAATCTTATGTTCTTTCCATATGTCAATACATGGAATTGTATATTGTAACACTATTGGCAATTATCAGGAACTTATGGCTCAAACTTTTGCATGAAGGATGAATTACTGAATTAATTCCTGATTATAGCAGACAATGGGAAAAGGAAGCAGTCCATCTCAGGAAGAATGTTTTCACCAAAAGGGTTGCCAAGTATCTGAATGGGCTGCTCAGGGAAGCGTGGAGTCACCATCCTTAGCAGTGCTCAAGAAATGACTTGATGTGGCACTTAGTGCTGTGGTTTAATTGATATGGTGGTGTTTGGTCAAAGATTGGGCTTGATGATCTTGGAGGTCTTTTCCAACCTAATGATTCTATGATTCTATGATTCTCTTATTCTATGATCTTGATTTTACAACATTTCTTTTTAAGCCTCTATGACTTTTCCCAAATACATCATCACCAAAAGGAGGATTTGCATTATCATTTTGAGGTTAACATTCAACAGCTGCAGCAAGATGAACCACCCAGCCCTTTCTTTGCCTTTGTTTCATCTGTCCCAGTTAGCAAACTTCCACAGGACTTGAATGTATAGAAAGAAAGCCAGTAGCGCCCTGATGTCACACTTTGGAAGGATTCATCGGTGGGACTGGAAAAAGTTTGGAGTCTAGAGTTAAATCCAGCAGCCACCTTCATATATTTAAAGGCTTACATCCCCTTTTTAAGGATCATCATCCAGACTGCATTGAAATTAAGACTGGAATGTGCTCTTGAACTGAGACCAAAGCAGCCTGGATAGTAAGATAACAAAAATGAGTGTGGTTTTCTGCTGCATAACAGCACTAAGGCACTTCAAACCACCACATGATAATGGTAGATGCCTTCAAAAGAATGAAGTAATGTGGTTTGTCAACCTAAGGTTGATCTAAATTTTAGGTTGGGTTTTGGGGTGTAGACTGCTATTTTTGTTTGATTTGGAGACATTTTAGCTAAAATAAATTATCCAGTCATAAGCACTGTCAACAGATTGGAAATTCTGGTCTGAGATTAATCTGTCAGAAATGACAACAATGCCTCTGCTGCGTGAGAAGGGAGTGAAATCTGTCTCACAAATATCTTCAAAAATCTTTCCGTTAATGCCTCTATTTCTGATGGAACAGTAATTGAATTTTGAACCTCAGAAACATCTGCCTGGTTCTGGTTTTAGAGTGTTGCACATAGATGGGAAAGTGACACTGGAAGGCCCAAAAATCCAAAAGTTGGATGCTTTAATCTGAAGCCTTTTTTCCATCATCCTTGTTGCAATGTTCTCTATAAATATCATTCATGGAAAACTGCTTAGTGCAGTGTTCTTCCATTGGTCTCAATTAGTCAATATATGTACTTCCTTTTCTTCTGGGACAAAAGCATTCTGTGTCATTCCCAATGTAATATTCCACACTTAACACAAATCTTCACTAAGCTCCAAAAAACCAACATTGTAAAGTAAATTCTTAAAAAAAAAAAACTTAAAGAGCAACAGCATAAATAATAATATAGATAAATATGATCTCATAACTTCACAGAGGCTGTGCCACAGTGCATGAGATTTCAAGATTTCACAAGAGTACTGTGCCAGTAAAGGGATATAATTTTCAATTATTTTGTTAGCTTGTGTTACACAGCTGACAGTGACTGAAAATATAGGAAAAAAGCCACACTGCTGACATGCTGAATTGGCCACATAGTAATCAAAAATAAAGCTTTTTCTCAAGTGTACGAGATACCTCCAATTTTCCATTGTTGACAGCTACGTTGCCATGCAGTCAGAGGGGAGGGGTGAGCTACAATGCAGTGACTTCAGTGGTTCCTTTCTGACACTTCTGTGTTCCAAATTTCTCAAACATACAGACCAAACAATATTCTATGTTATTTTTGCTTTTCTCCAGGCATGTTCCGTACCCCTTTACACAAAGTATAACTAAGTTTCCTCTTAAAAAAAAAATATTAAATGTAGTATTCCCCTTGGCTTTTTGTTTTGCCTTTACATAGTTTTAAGTCTAGACAGATTCTATTAATGTCTTTTTACTTTGGGCCGTGTTATGATGCTCCAGTTCAATAATGCTTTACATCAAATGAAATTTTGACACCTTTCTGAAGTTTTTGCAGCCTACTTTCATGACAACAGGTTTTAACACTTCTCTTGTCAAGGAAATCAAGGGGGCAATACAAATATACCGTTGTATTAGGGCAGTTGGTCTGGATAAACCTTCCTGAATCAGTTCAGAGGTCCAGACCTTTGCAATCCTGACCCACCAAAATAATTCACACACAATATTTCTGTGGCCTTTACAGAAAAGAGTACAAACCTCAGGAACCAAGGTCTATGGCAGATTATTTAAATAAGTGTGGGGTAATTCCAGGCAGTTATTAATTTGGCAATTAAATCCTTTAGGGACCACTGTAACTTTCAAACAATGAAAGTGAATTTCTCATCTCAGAATGGAAAAATCACGATCCACACACATTTCAGACAACACAGAATCTCATATTTCCATATTTGCTGCAGATAATAAAGGTTCTGAAAATTATTAACTGTTAAATCCTGTCATTGCAGGATCATCTTATTACAGTGGAGAACTGTTGCCACCCACTGCATCAGTCTGCAAGATTTCCAGAAGACAAATATTGCACCCTGAGTCAGTTCAGATGTGTCTGGGCTCACAAGTTACCTCATACACAATAAGAGGTACAACTTTAATAGATTTGTTGCCACAGATTTAATTTCCAAATTTTACTCAGCTCTGGGTGATAGAGAATTACACATTTACATGTGTCCTGACTGTAAACTTTCTGCACCCACCAGTTTTTTTAGCTATGTTCAGATTTTTTTAGAATGTTGCTCATTTCACCTTCTATTACCTCCCAGACAACATGCAGTTTTCATGATTTTGTCTGACAGCTTTGATCTTGATATCTGGACCACTAGGTTAGCAATCATAAGCCCATAGTTTGAATATGTAAATTATTATAAATTTTTACATCTTGTTTTATTAATTTTTACATTACTGATTTTTACATCTGTCTAAAGGTGAGGTTTGTCCTGAATATTGCATGTATTCAACTGCTTAAAAGACAGTTGATTTGAATATCTGCATTTTGTCACTTAAATTTCTAACTAATCTTTGGAATTCAATTCCTTAGGCCATGTAATCGATCCCATAATTTTGTTCTTCCTGCTAAAGAATTTTTTGAGTAGGTTGCTTACATGTCAAGAGTGATGCTTCAGATTTTACTTCCAGGTTTCTTTAAGCATCCACACTGAGAAGAATAATACTACATGGAGTCAAATAGATTTATTTCTCCTTTTACAAATTTGTTTTCTGAAACTCAGCATGAGAGCTAAAAGTGTGTTCTGTGTCAGGGTGGGAAAGTGGCCAAATAATATTTCGGGGTCATTAAAATTCAACAAAATTTCCCTTTTTCACGCAGACTTCAATGTCGGGTGCACATTCATGCACCAGGTACACCATGAGCTCTGCAGAGAAGCACCAAGGCTCAGAAGGCTCTGGCTGCAGCAGAACTGTCACCAGCATTATTTTGGGCAGACACTGGCAAAAGCAGTACTGCACAGCTGTACTCAGACCCATGCTGAGCAGGACATGGGGAAGCATGCCAGATCTGTTCATAAAACAAATGGGAATAGTATTTTAGTGGAATGACGGAGGTAGAAAAAGATAAATACTTCTCAGAAATGAAAAATTAGGAGGAATTGTTGTAAAAGTCTAAAATACTCCAAGTTAAGTTCAAAGATGGAAAGGTGAAACTGGAAGTGGAAATAAACTGAAAAGAGAGCTATCAGCTTTTTCCACACAAATGGCAGGGATCGTATGACACAGCACTGAAGACATATGGGTGTAATAAGGAAACATGATGTAACTGGGGATAACTGAAAGTTGACCATATTAGGAAGCTAACTGGATTATATAAATACTCCAGAGCCATTAAGTTTATAGAAAGGATAGTTTATATAATGGGAAATATTTATAGACTTAGACCTCCTGGTTATGTAGAAAGAACCAGATGGAAAGTATTGCAAGTGTCAGCTATACCTAGCTCTTACACAAAGCAGTGTAAAATTTTGTATCAGTCCAAAATATCTCAGAATCAAAAATATTTCAGTTCAAAGTACAAAATAATTGTTTCAAAGAATGCTAAGAAAATGTGCCCTGATCGTATAATTTTTTTTTTTAGCACAAAAATTTAATTCTGTTTTTCGGTTTATATTTTTATCTGGTAGTTTGTTTTATTTTCTCTGAAAAGTGTAAGACTTTTATGATAATATGTTTCCTTACTTCCTACTGAAAAGTGCCTGGACTAACTGTCTTAATTTCATAAACACATACAGCCACAGAATCGTAGAAAGGTTTGGGTTGGAAGAAATCCTTAGGGTCTGTAGAATTATCCTTTGAACTTCTGTCCTTTGAGAATTAATTCTTATTCCTTAGGGGCTGAATGCAAGGATTCAGGGGTGAGATAGGGTGAAGTAGGTTAATTACTGAAGCTTTACATGTATGTCTGGGTTTACTAGACTGTGGCTTTGCTATTCAAAGCAGATCTACTTCATCAAGATATCACTCTCAATAAATACATGGAAGTGTTAAAAAGATATGTAGATGTGGTTCTTAGGGCCATGGTTTAGTGGTGGACTTTGCAGTGTTAAGTTAATGGCTGGATTCAATGATCTTAGACTTCTTTTCCAGTTTAAATGATTCTTTGGCTTTATAACCCGGTGTGGCTCAGATGTCTATCCAAAGTCTTAATGAAATCTAAACCCTCAAATGGAAGGAAAATATAACTTGAGCACGATTCAGCAATTGTTCAGATGTCTACAGAACTCCCATGAGTAACTCACCTGTCACATAAGCCTTAACCCAGGGCAGGTTTCCTATCCAGCAAGCACGCACTTACATGTGTAAGTCTCACTAAAGTCAGTAGATATTGACCTCCCTGTTGTGATTACTAAGAACTTCTTAGAAATCATCTAATGTGCTTTATTAACTGTGGTATTAGTGTTAACATTTCAACATGTTTTAAAGTAAGTGAGCGTAGTGGCACAGAGACAAGAAACAAAACCTTTCAACTCTATCGTCTCTAGACTGATATAGAACTGGTACCCTGCTATTGTGGCTGTTATTTACTGATACACGTATAAAAAAATAGACAGTTTCAACTCCATTCCTGGAGGATTTACAGCAAAAAATACTAAAAGTTCTTCTTACTCTTTTCAAAAGAAGCAGCATGCAGGACAAAATCAGACTCTAGTGTTACAGTGATATTCTCCAATTCATGACCCTAATGATCTTACCTCTAAACCTAGAAATAAACTCCATAGATTCAAAAATGTTGGAGATATTCTATTATCTGAGAAGAAAATTTGGAAACAATATTTTCAGTGAAAACCATGCAAAAGAATTAATTATCCAGCTTTTAGTAATTTCATTAATCTTATTTATATTAACACAGAAGCTTATGATCAAAGGAGATATAGAGCTTCTTCTTCCTTATTCTAGAACATCTGCTGCAATTCTGATGCTGGGGGGGATTTTCAGTAAGTATAACCCGTGGTGTGTCCAGTCCTCACAACTGAAAGAAACTAGATGGGCTTCAAAAGCAGCACCATTGCCACTGAAAACTCTCTGAGTTCTATATGCTTTAGAAAAATATAAGCTGGAAAAGACAAGTTATTGAGGAGTTAGGGTCACTGGCAAATAATGCCATATATTGACATCAGTCATAAGTGTCCTGAAATATCCTAGTGTAGAGAAACTGCCTAGGATAAGGGGTAGAAACAGCATCTCAAAAATATTTTCTTCAGAATAATATTTGAACAAACTCACTGTATAAAAATAAAAAGGAACCATTTCTTATAAATAAAGCTAGTAGCTTTGTTTTTTATGTTTTAGAATTCCTGTGCTAGAATTTAAAATATAAGGAGTTTATTGAAAGGAAATTTAAAGAAAACCCTTCAAAAGGCATCCCTGTGGAAGGAATTGCATACTTTTTCATTCTTGTTTATAAAGACTATTACAATTAGTTCAGATTGGGGTGGAAATGAAGGAATGAATTTAGGAGGGGGGCTTTACAATTAATTTCCCGGTGATATAACTATAGCGGCAAGATATAATCAATCCCCATCACATTTGAGATTGTGTCACCACAGGGCATTAAAGTAGGCCAGCATATGGTTAACATTTGTCTGCATCAATAAAATATCCACAAAACCTTCCAAAATTTCATGGACCATCAATCACATCAAACTTAGCTAAAGCTTTCATGACAAATTTATAATGTGGGACAAACGAGTTGTAAATTGTACATGCTTTGAGTAGTCTTGTAAAAATGAGAAACAGAAATGAAAGTTTCAGTGATTGCAGGCCAAATTCTGAACAGACTCCTGAGAACCAAATGGGCAAATTCCATCCAAGAAGGCCTTTGGTGGCATTAGTTGAAAGGATGATACTATATTAGAGATAGCTGTGAGTGTTGAAGGTTATAACCAAAGAAAAGGTGAAGAAATCCTAGTTTCTGAGTAGGAAATTAGTCACTGAATCCAAGTATATTAGAAAACATTCAATTCAAACTTCTCAAGTGCAATTCAAAACATGAAATTAGAGCCTCTCAGACAATGACAGTCTTGCTATGAGCATCTGGCTTTAAAGTCAAGAGAATGTGACCTTCCTGTCAAAATCTTATTTACACCCACAGCCATCCTGTCATTCTTAGGGGCTTTTGAGACATTTTAAAAGTAATGGAATTAGCATGATCCAAAGAAAATAATCTCCACCCTTTCTTCATAACAAGTACAGATAGTTTTTCTGTCCATGTGTGCTATATTTGTTAACATCTCTGCTCTTAGCAAAAAAACCTTCAGCAGTTCTACCCACAGTATCTTTAACCTGAAAAATGTAAAGAGCACATTCAAGGGGTTTCCTGCTGTCGGATACTGTGTTACTTTGCATGAAAAGATCGACACAACAGCACCTGAAAATAAGATGTCACACAAAGCAAATGTAACTGTCAGGCACCCCAGGGCAAGTGGAGCCCTCGGTTCTCAAAGTAGCTCTTACTCATAAATTACCATTGCCAAATGTCTGCACACTCCTCGGGTTTCTGGCTGTTGTCAGTAGAAGTGTGGATAACTCAGGGATAAATTCAGTATTGTTTGGCTCAATACTTTGAAGCATTTGATTCCAAAGTACTAAAACATATCTCCCAAGGCTGAAATAGCTACATCAATTCAAATAAGATTTACAGTGTAGGTCAGTTGGAGCTGGAACGTGTCAAAATCAGATGCCAAGATTAGTTCATTTTGAGAACAAAAAAGCTGTTACATTCCTTCAACCAAATCTTTCCACAAAAAGTGTCAGCCCTCACTCACAAAATGAAAAAGGGATGAACCAAAAGAAAATCCACACAAGAAAATGAAATGCATTTTAGGGACGGGCAGCAAGGAGAAGACATAATTAAAAAAATACTACTGAGGGTTCATCTGAGGATTTGTAAAGAAGAAATGTATTTCACCTGAAGACTTTTCTTTATAGTTTGAGTGATAAAATTTTGGATTCAAACACATCAATGAGGCCAGGATCTAAGAAGGAAATTGAAGATACTTTAATATATTTAAGCAACTGTTGCATCTCACATCAAAACTGGATTTTTCTATTTTATTTTTTCTTTTATATTTTCGCAGTGCAATTGATTGGATATATTGTATACACAGAATAGAAGCACAAGATGGAAAAGAAACAACTTAATTCTCTTCTTCTGTATTCTCTGTTTCATTTAATACTATTAATAGTATAAATAATAGTCTAAAAGTCTACTTGTGAGGCTAGCAGAAACCAGTTCAGATTTCATTGGACCCAGTGGTAAAATGTCCAACCTTCAGGACTTTATTTTATACAACAGTGAATATGAAAATGTTGTGAGGGGATGGAATAAAGGAGGAATTAAATTGAAAGGGCAATAACTGTATGTTGTTGGGGGGGTTTAAATGGGTTTTAGAAAAACAACCTTTATTTAAACAAATGTCAGTAGAGGCAGAATGCCATTGTGGCACTTAGGAAAACAGGATTAAAAGCAATAAACTTCTCACAGGGTTTGGTTCAGCATGTATTTTCATTCTTTTCAACCAAACTCAAATAAGGGGACTTGTTAAGGAAGTATTTGTGGCATATTTATTTTACACAAGAGACAATACTTCGAAATAATACGTGTGAAGTGCATTAGGCATGTTAGTATGGGGTTTTCTGCCAAACATAGCTGCACTGGAGGGAAAACAAACAAACAAAAGAGGGTCTACAAGTATTCAGAGACAGTGTTAGCTGCTAGAAAGGGGTTTTTGTCCATAAACATTGGTATAAGCAAGTGAATGCCATTCTTTTATTTATATTTGTTAGAACCAGAATAATATACCAGGAGGTGCAGGGGAGGGACAAAATTTGCAAAAAATTGTGGTATGTCCTAGTAAATGTTTCATGTGCATGGGTACATGGGGGAGGAGATTTCTAACACAACAGCAAAATGAGAAAATATCTTCTCAAGCTAGTGCACCCATCCTAGCCTGAAGTTAAGTTTGCTGTGTGTTCAGATGACTGAAGAAAAAATAAGTGGTGTTCTTAGTCAAAGACTACAAAGGCAAAGAGAGCAGTGAGTCCTCACCAGTCTATGTTTGCTGGAGAAGCTGTTTCATTTCTTCATGGTGTTCTATAGGCTTTTATAATTTAGCTTCTCAATTTTTCTGCAGCTCTTATTTGCATGATGCATAAGGAAATATATCAGTTTTATATTCTCTAGTTCTTGCCCCACTTCCCCTGCTTTTCAAGTCCAGCTTTCCTTTTAATTCTTTTTTCTCATTTATTAAATATTAATTTTCCTGGAAGTCCAAACTCAATAATAATTGAGTGTAGCATTTGCTGTAGCACTTAGTATATTTATTCAACGTTTGGATGCAACAGATAACTTTATAAAAGTAGAGCATGAATGTGACACACATTTAGTAAGTACAGCTGTGATGAAAAAATGGCAACATTGTTTGCGTGACAGGCACCCAAAAATCTCCAGAGATATCTTAATAGGGACATGAAGAGGGACACAAAAGGTCGAGCCCAGTAAACCGTCTCTCACCACATCCTGTGAAAGGACACCTAGAGATTACTGGGGCAGAAGAGGCAGGACTGGTGCTATTTCCCTTATACCTTCTGTTCTTTGTCATGTGTGCATATTTATATAGAAACTAAATAGCCTAAGACACTACTTTTCACTTTAGCTCCCTGCATCAGGTCTGACTTATGCAAAGCTTGTAAGCTAAGAAAAGATACTCCCATCTCATCCTTCCTGCATCAATCCTAGTTAAATTCCTGTCCCTTGTCTTCAGTGATTACTGAGCCTGTGTTTCTGCATTCAGAATAATTATAAACTTTCTTACACACTAAGTGTTAGTTTTCTTTAGCTGAAGCAGTCCAAAGCAGTCATTGCTTCCCAATGGAATTGCTACTTCAAAAGAATATGCCAAATTAAACGTTGACTGCAGTTTTCTGTGTTTGTGCTGTCTAATAAATAACTCAGTGATTACGCACCTGCCCTGTCAAAAATTGTACTTTGGAACTCCCTAAGGAAAAATCTTCCTGAATATTTCAGCATCTTGATGTGCAACTACCCTTATCTGTCCCACACTATTCCTCTACTGAATAACCCAAGGGACACTACAGTCTGCCACGCTGGTGGTGTGACTACTCTGAAATGTGCACGGCTGGGCTGAGAAATGTGTCAGCAGAAGCACTCTGGAAGGATAGCCCCTTGCTAAATGATTCATTATGATAGAGTCAGTTAGTTGGGGTGAGCTTCTAAAATAAAACTGCTACAAAACCCTGCTCCCAGCAGGCTGGAAAGTGAATGCCACGTCATACATTGAAAAAGCAAAGGAATGTTGTCCTGATGCCCACACAAATGTAACCTAGTCCATTCTAGGTGAGTTTCCTCTTCAAAGTCTGAAACATTTTAAGACAAATAAGAGTGCTTGGATTTGTTTGGATTTCTTTGTTTTTTTCCCTTTTTCAGGTTCCAAGAAAATTCATTCTATGACTTTATCTCATTCCCTGCTTTCTGTGCTGTGTAGCATGTCGCCACCCACATACAGACAAGCAAATAGACTTGATTCTTGTTCCTTAGTGCACTGTCCACAGCTGAAAATCAGAACTGAGCTGGTTTTATCTCTAAATGAACACTGTTGGGTTCTGGAAGCTTCACAGATTGGGTGTTTCAGTGGAAGTCAGGCTTTATAGACTGCACTTCTTATTCACTAAGACCATGTAATCTGTTCTAGTTTTCAGTACTGGATTCAAAGAAATATCTCTGCAGGAAAAGCCAAGGGAAGGAGATACAGAATTCCAAGCTTACTGCACAGATTATTTATATCAGAGATCTCTTCTTTCTCCAGAGCTCCTATATTTGGCAAGAAGAAAAATCAATTTACTCCAAATAATAAAAAAAAATATATATATAATACTTATATATATAATACTTTCACTTAAACCAATCCATCTAAGTCAAATGCCTTCTAATCACTATTCCTCCTTATGTTTTCCTATTTTTAAAGACATCATAGCCAAGAATCTGAAGCACAAAATAACTATCTTGTGTGTTGCCATTAAACATATGCCCATGCCCAGCATATATTTGATTGCAAAATTAAAAACTAAAGTCTGGAGAAGGAAAATGTTAAGGTTCAGCCAAGTTGTCTGAACACAACTGATACAACAGTAGGTGAAAACTGGTGACAGCCTCATCTATGGAGACTGCTGGCTAAATGACCTAGAACTGAGATTCATGATCAGGTAACAGAGGATTGAAATGTTATTAACACATGCACATTCTTAGCTGGTGGTGAAAATGTACAAATTAACAGGGAAAGATTGTTGAGTTACCTTTTCATATTTGCTACCACTCTTAGTGTTCAAATGTGGAGTTACAGGCACTCAAATGTCACCCACACACTCTGTAAAGCTCCTGGTCTTTGATTCTTCAGTTACACTCTGATTTCTTGAGAAGTGTTTCAAATAAAAAATAGAAAAAGATTAGCATAACTTAATATAATGAATATGGGGAAAAGACAGTTTTGATGCTGTTGAAGTTGGAGGGGCTTTTGCCCACTGGGAATGTGTTAGGTAAACAGAAAAGGAGAAATAAAGCTCAAAAGTGTCTCCCATCAGTATTCTGCATCTGTGGGAGATGTGTGCAGTGTGACAGCCAACAGTAATGGAATGTGATCACTGATGTGCCATGGGAATAATGAATTCTGTCACTTCCCTTGTTGTGCAAGTGCCACAGCTCATTTCTATTCTCTCTGCATTCAGGGGGTATATACCCAGAATCAGCACACAATAAGAAAAAAAAAAGGATTTGTGCCTCATGTGGCCAGACCAGAGGTTATGTTTGCATCCTGAAAACTCGATTATACAAACAAATTCCATATATTAAAGATATCTTTGTGCTTATGCACTGATAAAAAGTGTTATTTGGAGGTCAGTTAATATACTCCTGAAATTCTGGTGTTTTTCCTAAACATAACACTCAATTTTCATTTATGCTTGATGGAAAAGTTATGTCAAAATATATCTCAAGATACTATATAATTATTGAAATATAAAATAGATGTGTAGCTATATTTGGACAGAAATTTGTCCGTAATCGACTGTATTTCGGAAGGAATATATTTAATGACTAGAACTCACAACCCAATATTATGACCTATTTATTTAACGTCAAATATATGCTATGAAAAACAATCCAGCTGGATTTCAAGTACAAGTAATATACTTTTCTAAAGAGCCACAAGAGGGAGTACAGAGTTACCTTAAGAAAACTAAAGTTTGTAAAAATATAAACCCTGTATGAGCATGTATCCAGCATGCAGTGAGCAGCAAAAGTACCACAGACAGAAGTGGAAGATGACTCCAGAAACCGTCAGTGCTACCCGGTTAAGAACATCTCTCAGTGCTCTAAGGGGACTTGCAACACTGAGACATATTAATTATTCAGTTGACTTTTCCTCTCTATTCTATTTTTATATAGTGAGAGAACCAGCATAATTCCACACGGATGTTTTTTATTCAAGTTTAGCAATAGCTTTTAAACACATCTTTTTGTCTGTCTGTGTAAGGTCACATTTTGTCTACATGTCGCATGGAAAAGCTTTTTGTTTGTTTGCACTGAAACATCATCACAAGGCAACCTATGTAAAAACTTTTTCTACTGAAAACCTGCATTTTTCTATAGGTGTTGGAGTGGTCTGCAGTCATGAAAAGTTGTTGTCTGGTACTGCTGCTCTGAACTCCCACCATGTCTTCACCTGATGCTGTCCTGATCTCAGCCAGGGATGGGCAATATAGATTTACTTTCCAATGCAGATCTACTTTGGTCAAAATTTACCTTTAATAGAAGATATGAATGAAAAGGTAACTGATAAAGTGAAATGTGTATAAAGTGTCTTTTAGATAATTATTCTCCATTTCAAATTTATTCCCTCTACATTTATTATTTGATATGTAGTATAAATTGATTGAGAATTGTTTCAGTCTTGGTGCAGTCCTGAATGCAATTTCTCTTTTCTTTGCATTTTCTTTTGCATTAAAAAAGTTGTTCTGCCTTTGTTCACAATCACACCTGAAATAAGTTTTTCCATGATAGTTAGGAAAATAGGCGAAACTGTTTCCCTGGTGGAAATGCTAAATCTCTACGGATGAAACAGCTGTTCTCAGAGCAATTGTTACTCCTGGATCAGCACCTCTCAAGTCCTGATGACATTTCTGCAGGCTATGTAATATTTTTTTCTGCTGACTCTGTCTGGGAGCCCAGCTGTGAACGCGTGAGAGAAAGCAATGCTATTGTGTTTCCACTTCCTCCTCATCAACAAGCAAGAGCTGTGTCAGACCCCACTGGTATGCTGCAGTCTGGGAAGGAAATCAAATTTTCAGCACCAAGGTTTCCTAAGGTGATTATGCAAAGCTTGGCTAAGACTACTCAGGAAAGGGGGAAAAAAAAAATGTATCACTGTGTAGAAGCAGCAGATGATTATCATTAATTGAATGCATGTGTTTGGCAACAAGGGAAGATAGTACATACTGTGCTCTGACATACCAGATGGCTTCCCAGAGAGACTCCTCTGAACATACTAATACGTTGGGAACACCAGACTAAGCAAACACAGAAACATTTTCTTGAGATTTATTGAAAGCTAAATATCCTCATATTAAATTTCTCAGCTCTCTGAACTTGTCTTAAACTCTGTTAAGTCCTAAAATGCTTTTTTAGCATGTGTGTTTCCTAAAGGTGTCCTATCCTGGCAGCCTGAAGCATTCAAGCTACCTGCAAGAGTGGTAGTGAGAAGGGGCTGGAAAGCAGCCCAGAAAAGAAGCAGGTAGATTGCACCAGTGTGTTTAAACTATGGCAAATTCAGTACAAAGAGTGTCACCTCAACAACAGGTTTATTAAGCACACTGGAGATTTTTCTAAGATGAGTAACATGGACCTATCTTGGCAAAAAAGTGACCAGGATTAGTTTTCTCCAACACAAAATCTTTCTTTGGGAAGTACTAACAGGTCACAGGGTGACAAGGTAGTTTACAGAGAGACTTGAGTGCTGGAGGAGGTGGCAAAGACCTGTGATTTCTCCTCAGCATGCAGAGCAGTATGATCAAGTGAGAAAATTGGTGACTGGTGGGATGGTGTCTGTTTTTCTCTCCGTCCTGCAAAGATCTTGGTTTACAGCTTAGGACCACTGCACTGCAGTCAACTCATCTGTCCATAATCTGAGACTAAAAAGGAATCAGATTCGTGTGTTACAGACTGGAACCACTCTTAGTGGACAAACCTGAAGATGCTGTTGTGAGAGTTAATGGACTCTCTTGGAGAAGCTCTTGAAACACTTAGCAGAATCCCTCTCAAGAGAGACATGAATTTGTACAAACCTATCTTGATAAAGCATGAGGGTAGACCGTCTCTTTTACGTTTTGTTTCTCACCTATAAAATGTGTAATATTTTTCTTTGTCCTAATTACTTTAATTGGTAGAGAGGAAATAATCGGAAGTGACAAACTGCTTACTGTTTAATGCTCCCAAGTTTTTTTCCTGCTGTTCCTCAGACACCTACATCTACACATCAATGCTAAAGTTTTGGGCCTTACCCCTCTGTGGATATCTGTGCATTTACAGACAACAGGCTGGCTTTCAAAGCCCATTTCCTATTCTTTGTGCCTTAATTCTAAAGTATTTAAAATTTTTTATGGAAGAGAGGACTGCCCAGGGAAAAGTTCAGAAGAAGTTTTACTTTAGCTGTCTAAAAGGTCGCTTCTCATGTGTGCTAGATTTAACAGAAATATCCCCAGATGTAACTTTGCATCATCCTCTCTATTTGACCATAGGAGATCTATAGGCTTTAGAGCTTCAGCTCTTTTATTACATAAAAAATATTTTGGAAAGATAGGATGTCGCACTCTAAATTCAAGATCAATAATCATAAAATTATTTAATTGGAAGGGACCTTTTAAAGGCCCTCTAGTCCAACCTCTCTGCCATGGGCAGGGACATCTTCAACTAGGTCAGGTTGCTCAGAGCCACATGAAATCTGACCATGAATGTTTCCAGGGATGGGGCATCCACAATTTCTCTGGGCAACTTGTTCCAGTGTTTTATCACCCACATTGTAAAAAGCTTCTTTTATCTGATCTAACCCTTCCCACTTTCAATTTAAAGCCATCCCCCCTTGTCCAATCACCACATGGCCTTGTAAAAAGTCCCTCTCCAGCTTTCCTACAGGTAGTGGAAGATGCTATAAGGTCTTCCTGGAGCCTTCTCTTGTCCAGGCTGTACAATCTCCAATTCTCTCAGCCTTTCCTCATAGGAGAAGTGCTCTGATCATCTTTGTGGCCCTCCTCTCTACTGTCTCCAGCAGGTCAATATCCTTCCTGTACTGAGGACCCCAGAGCTGGACAGAGCACTCCAGGTGAGTGCTCCTGAAAGAAGAGAGGCAAAGGTCATCTTCTTATAGATTGAGGAAGAAAGGACAATTTTTTTCATATGATCAGTTAGAAAAAAAATACTTTAAAGAACTCGTGAAGATCATAGTTCTAGGGTTTGCCATGTAGGCAATCAGGTTACACTAAGCAGAAATTTTGCATATTGCACTGTTTTTGCAGAAAATCTACTTACATGTTTCCTGTTGTGCAATCGGAAATAAAAACTGGGAAAAATTGAATGCATATATTCAATAAATTAAGTTCCAAGATAAGCACTGTAAAAGAGTTCCTTTTAGTTTTGTAGTATTGGTTTTCCTGTTGAAATTTGGTAGTACTTTAAGTGGAAATGACTGAAATAATTTGGATTTAGTTTTTCACTCAATCAGTGCCTGCAGACTTAAATATAGTGCTTGGAGCACTGTCTTTTAAAAGACACCCTATTTATTTGTAGTTCTGTCCTGTATATATGATACAAAATCACAAAATTCTGGGATTTGTCACAAACTTTTGCTCTCCTTTAATAGTGCCTACAATGGAGGGAGAGATAAAAGTGCAAAAGGAATTTTAGGAAATTTCCTAGGTAAGAGTATCTAAGAGACAATAAAAGGGCCTAATATGCTCAGCACCGCCTAGTCCCTAGTTTATTTTGCATGGAGGACGTGTTAGGACATAAAGAATGTTATGGATTCTGGTGTGTTTTTCACAAGTGCAAGGGATTACATAGAAGTGTATTGAGTTAGGGCCAACAAGGCCTTTTGCTGTTATAAGACTGAGAGGTTGAAAATACAGTAAAGAGAAGAATAATTTGAGTGCTTTTAGAAATAAGGCTAGGTCGATATGATTAATACCAAATATTCCTTGCAAACATTTCCACTGGGGACTTTGAGTCTCTGTGAGAAAAAAAAAACAATGTACAGTCTGATCCCAAAGCAAAATTTTCATTGAAGCTGAAATGAGAAAAACACTGTCAGGTGCACAGGAGAAGGGAACAAATCTCAAAACCTCATAGGCTAAGAAAAAATCTACTTGCCAAATTTTGCTCAGCCTCTGTCTTCAGCTTCAGTAGGATGTGAAGGATCTTTTTTTCACTTATGTTTGATGAGTATACTAACTTCTGACTTTAATTCTAAGCCAGCCTTATGAAGCAAAATAGCCCCAAATTTTTACCTTGCCTGCTTCCTTCTGTGTGGTATGATGTAGAACTACTACATCAAAGTACTTAAAACCCTGCCAAGATAGTTACAACCCAACTGTTACAGGGAATTAACTGTATTGATTAGGGAATTATTTTTCTCAGTAAATAGCACAGGAAACAATTCTATAAACTGCCAGTAGTGCTCAATATTTATTGAAACATTACCAGTGTAATCCCTCTGAATCAGCAGCTGTGACCATGCCTAAATGCTGAGGGAAAAAGTAGTGATTATCTACAACTATGAAGGACTGCTCATCTCTTAACCTTTAGATTTCAAACGTGCTTCATCATAATTTGCCATAAATATACATATTTCTCCCTGCCATTGGCTCCTGGCCACAAGGTTTAATCCTGTTCACCTCTCATTGTAGGGAGAAGCAGGCAAGATAGCAAAATCTGCTATATGCACAATACATTTATTTCCTTGTACCTTAAGCTTTGCCAAATTTAAAGGGTGCTGGAGAAATGCTTGTACTATGCAAGTGCAAAAGGTGACCAACAGGTATTTGTCCACAAAACTTCTTCAAGAGGTACCCAGTGTAAGCAGGGCTTGTTCTGCTTCTGTCACAGAAATTGGTCGCCTGTGTACAGAAAGAAAGTTTTAACTCAGCTGGCCTCTACTACAGATTCCTCTTGCTCTTAAAGTTACTTACCAGCTCTCATGTAAATAGGAACGTTTTCTGAGAAAAGTATTCACAGTAATAGTGGGGAAAAAATATTGTTTAGTAAATCTTCCACCTTAATTTAGAATCTGTGTGATAATGGTGACAAACAGAGGCTTTTTTGGTGGAGGTAAAACATATAAAGTCTATATAAAGTGTTGTGGGAAAAAAAAAAAGGTAAAGTGCTTTTTACCGTTAATAATTGTGCAATTACTTGTCAGAATCTCGTGTTCTCTTTAGCCATTTCTAAAAAAATAACAGGTTATATTTTGAGCTTATTTCTTCACAGTACGTAAGAGCATAGTTTCTGAAATGCACTATTTTACAGGGACTGTGTGAAGTTACTTGTGGAGAAAAGCACAGTTTTCTTGAGAGAATCACATTTCAAAGTGCATTCATAAAGCGAAATCAAGCGTTCTGCTAAACACACACGCAAAAATAGAAAAAACAAAAGAACCAAAAAAAACCCCTCGGTATCGCGCGGGGCCACGAGATGGCGCTAAACACCCGACGATAACGCCAGGTGCGCGATAAGCGGTGTGACGTCATCTGCCGGAGCGCTGACGTCAGCATGAAACATTCTTCTCTCACAACAGTGGTCTCGTTTACCGTTTTCTTCTCTCTCCCTTTTTCCTGATTCATATTAATGAAGTTCAGCAGTTTTGAAGTAGTCAAACTTCAATAAATTCTTTGTTGATATGTTTTGGCAAGGATTATTAGGTAAGTATATTTATGATACACACCAGGCTAAAGCACCAAGCTAAATATAAACTAGAAGGAAATTGCTTATAACTAAAAGGCACTTCTTGAAAATAGTAGTTTCTTCCACCCTGACTAATAAAGAAGAAATTATTTTTGACTAAAAGTAACTATGAATCTCTACATGTTTTTGCTTGCTGAACCTTCTGATACAGTTTGGTATGATCACTCCTCAAGGACCACCCTGGTTCTGCCTCTCATAGAAATGTTCAGTCATTTTGGAGGATAATTTGAAAGGAAAAATTCATATGGTAGCAAAGAACAATGGGGTAGCTCCTCCCAGAGTCAGTGATCAGCAATTAAGAGGATTACCCAAGCAAGTGCTTTATGCCAGGTGTGTGAGAGCACTCCCACAGTGGATCACAATGTGGAGGCCATACTTCGTTTCCTATGGACAAGCAGAAAGTGCCAAGAACAGAAAATCGTTCAAGATAAATTAAACAAAACGGCTTCGCAAGGTGAGACAGATTTGCCACACTGACAACATCTCATACATCTGCATGTCCTGATCTGGTGCTCATGGATAGATAGACTCAGACAAACAGGAAGAAAAGCAAGTACTCCTCCACTGGAGCTGTGTTTGGCTTTGACATCAGGCAAAGTAACTATGAGAGATTTAAAAGCAGAGAATAAGACTTATTTTTCCTCCTAGAAGTAGTATGAACTCATTTTAATGCTAAAATGTTATATGCTGCTATTTTTCTAAAGAAAGATCTGATTCATCTCAAAAAAGGTACTTCTCCCTATCAAAAGAATCCAATGAGAATTCTGATTCTCACACCGGGAATTAAGATGTATTTTATTGAACATATAAAATGACAACATAATGACAATTCCAGCTTTCTAATTCCCCAGTAGAAAAGAGGCAGATTAACTGTCTCCAGAACTGACTGATTTTTTATATATATTTCCCCCCACCTCTCTCCCAGGAGACCAGGTTGATTGTTCAGCTTGTTCTGTTGACTGAAAGAGAATCCCCTCTGACTTTTATTCCTGGAGAAATCTCAGAGGAGCAGCTACCTGACTGCTGAAGCACTTTGCCAAGTGGCTGGTGTTTAGCTTCCAAACCAGTTACAATCAGCAGTTTCGAATCTCATAAGCATCTCCTGGGTTACCAGCAGAAAGCAACGCAGCCACAACCAAGTAGATATTTCAAGAATTCTGTGCAAAAAAAGGCTTTTCAAAACATATTTTCCAGCTGTTTGAAAACAGTAGATGTAAATATGAGGTGCTTTACTCCAATCTTTTTGAAAATGCATTTGGCAGGTCTGTTGTTTCCTTTATAACTTTTTAATGGGCTGATACTAAATTACTTCAAAGAAGTTGCATTTAGTGCTGCAACCAGTTCAGCGTTCAGGGGGATCTCAGGCTTTACATTGGTGTCAGGAATAGAGAGACAGAAAGCTCAGAATTTTGCCCCTCTCTAGCCATCCACAGATCTGTGCTCCAGTCCCTTGCCTGGTTTGTCTCTGCATTGCTGCTTATCTTTGACATCTTTCTTCTCTGTGACAACTGCTTCCTCCACTGATATACAAACACTGAAATGTGGAAAGAGAGCCAGGAGAGTGTTATGGTGATATGTGAAAACAAAATACAACAAAAGTGCAGGCAAAGAATTGCCATCTACATCTTGACTGCATACAATACACGAGTAAGGAAATAAGCCTTAGCTGAGGTACATGGATTTGAAATGGGAACCTTTGTATTTACTGGTACAAAGGCTTAGCAGCATCCAGACCCCTTGTGGGACTGCAGCAGGAGCAGCTGTAGATTCTTTGTCTTGGCTGTTTAATTAATATCTCCCTGCCTCTGGTTTATTTGCACAGCAGCAAAGCTTTAAAAGAAGTGTGTTGCAGCTCTAGCATTTAGTGAGGGTTGAAATCCATTTTCTATTCACCTTGACCTTTGGGTACCACATACCCTTAGCTATATAAAAATTTTAACCTCCTTCCAACACAGCTTCCTAAAAAGGTTCATACTGTTATTTTGAGAGTCCTGGGTTGAGGGGATGGATAAGATATGTCTGCATTTTTTCCTGTCCCTTAATCTGTTAATAAAACACTTGGGCACACTCTGTCAATATTGTATTGAGACATTTGGGGACTCACAGCCAGCTGCTTGTTGGCTGGATCAATATCAAAGGCAAATCTGGAGTAAGGCAGACTTTGGAGGGCCAGAGGAGGCTGTAATATAGAGAGAACCAAACAGAGAGAAATGAGACCACAGAACTGGAGAGCTTTCTTTCAATTAGTCATGTTGAACCACTTAAACATATCTTTTCCTAACTCTACATACTTTAGTTTTTTCCCTTTTCAACAGGACAGTGTAGCCAAATTAAATAGAAATTACCATACTTATTAAATGGCAATTAGGGTTTGTTTGCTGCATTGCATTTCTTCCAAATTAATTTACTATTACTATATTGGTGAACAGTTAAACCATTTGATATGGTTGAATGTACACATTAATATAATTTAAAGAGCATAATGATTACCCATTTTATTACTTCTGTATTGTAATGCTGAATTAATTTATGCCAGTTATAGTTGATTATTATGGTTATTAACATCAGTAAGTGCTCTTTAACAATCAGTCGAGATCTAACACTAACTGCCTTGTTAGAGCTAAATTAAATGCTGGAGACACTCTGTTCACTCTGTAACCCTATCCAGTTTCACTGCAGTTTTCTTCCCTTTACCTAGTAACCTCAGAAGCTGGATTAACTGCAGCAATTATGTGCCTCATTAGCAATAAACAATACTAGCTGGCTGCTGGTGGCTGTTGTGCCACAGGTGCACGTAGCCATTACAGCTGTCTCAGCAGACAGAGGGGGATACAGCAAAACCTCTTCTCTCTGGAGTGTCTAATCTCCAGGAAATAGAAGGTGTTTTAGCCTGCTAATGACAAGGAATGAGGGACAATGTTGACATGCCCCATAAAGCTGCAGAACAAGGCAAAATGAAAAAAAAATATGGCTGCTGCCTCTCTATGACTAACTAAAGAACCATGATTTATACATTTAAAAATTTCCGTGTGAACAAACTGCAATGCCCACATTTAATGTAAAATATGTAGAAACTATATTTTCAATGCTCTTGA
This sequence comes from Corvus brachyrhynchos, assembly GCF_000691975.1. Taxonomy (NCBI): domain Eukaryota; kingdom Metazoa; phylum Chordata; class Aves; order Passeriformes; family Corvidae; genus Corvus; species Corvus brachyrhynchos. The sequence continues at coordinate 7,296,555 of NW_008239547.1, read as the reverse complement.
CTTTTACCTATATTAAATATCTTGATGTGAATAAGTATTGCCACTTCCAGCTACATAAGATCAATTAAACTTTTGTTTAAATGCAAGTTTATTTTTAACTAGAAAATCAAGGGTGGTGTCAGAAATTTAAATTGATTAAACTTGCAAAAGTTGTCTTCATTTCAGGAAGGGTAGATGTGTTCTGGTCCATTCTCCAAATCTTTGTTTCCTTCATTTTTATTATTGAATTCCTATTATGAAATAAAAATAAAGCCTGAGAAAATACAGATGAAGGATTTTGCTGTGAGATCCTTTGAATAAGGTGCTGCAGTGAGAGGTGTTGCAGAGACAATTGCAGGGCAAAGACAGTTCAGGTGATGCCACAGGTTCCTGACACCTTGGTAAAGGCAAACCAATAATCTGCTGTCTGTTCAAAACCCTTGAAGCACACAATTCTTTTGCAACTGGAGAAAAAGTCCAGTGCCTGCAAAAAGAGACTGGATTCTTTACTAATCCAAACTATAAATAAACTTTCGTAACTGGGGATACTGAAGGATATAGCACTTGGGGGAACCCTTGCCATTTGTTTATGAAAGAGACCATTGGAGAAAATATTATAGGTACTCTGTTTCATAGAGCCTGAATAATTGGAGTTTCATTTGGGTTTCATATGTGTTTGAAACTTCACACAGTGTTTGCATGTCTGATTGGTACACTATAAAGGTTTTAAGCAGTCTCTTCACATCCGTATCCCAGGTCTCACAGTCCACTTTATCTCTGTCTGTATCTTTCTCTGTGTGTGTCTGCCTGCCTTTAAAGAGGCACACAGACGTGTCCCTGCCAGGAGATGATGATAAGGTACAAGATGGCACTGGAGGAAGGTGGGGAAAAGGGCACAGAGCAGTGGCAGAGAAAGCAAATTGTAACCACGCTGTCATTTCAGCTGGATCTCACATTGAAGTGATAGGTACAGGCACTTTCTGAGCCTGGCTCATGTAAATAAGCCTGTAAATTCATATCCTTCTTCTTTTTTTTTTTTTTTTTTGGATTTTGTTTTTTTTTTTTTGTTTTGTTTTTGTTTTTGTTTTTTTGTCGTTTAAAGAGGAAAAGCTGCAGATATTTGGGGCAAGGAGTGAACACCAGTGCAATGTACTAAGGACAAGAGTGGTTTCTTTGGTGATATTCTCTTTTCCCAGCCTCCCTGTCTAGGATCACACACCCAGAGCTCACCCCTGGGATGGCTGGAGAATGAGTCCAGATACTCCTTTCCACTTCAGCCTGAAATCCAATAACTCCATGCACCAATTTATTGCCAGAAAAATAAGAAAAAAATGCATAGAAAGCAGCTGCAGGGAAGCAATCACCATCTCCAAAGTAGAGCAAGAGAGACTCTAATCTCATCCCAAATAAAAATTGCTTTATGAACTGCTGTCAAACCCCTAAGCAACAGGGGCTACAGTATAATTGGGTTTGACAAGAGGAGCAGCATATGCCAAAATTAATCAGGATGCTAGGCTGTGTAAAAGAGAATGGCCTAGAAGGTCCAAAGAAATCTTACACTAATTAGAAGCAAGAATATCAATTGATCCCTGTATATAGTGGGGAGGCAATTCCTGTGTGGGATAAGAGACCTCCAGAAACCACATCTAACCTTGCAAGGAGCAAGACGTGAAAGGATTCACTACTGTTCTTAATAGCAATGGTGTGCAGGATGCCTGAGCCATTGGGCAGAAATGCTTCAAAAGCTGGAAATATGGTTTGGTAAGAGACAGTAAAATACCAGTTAAACTCTTACAACTAAAAGTGTAGAGCAAAATATTGAGGCCAACAAAAAGAAAATAGTAAACATACCTATTAAATACAGAAACTCAGTTTGATGAATTTTTGAGCCAGAAGTAGGAAATTGGATAATGAGAGAAGAAACCAAGGAGGAGGGGAGAAAAGTTATATGGAAAATAAACTGACCCCATGTTTTCATGACAGGATGTGGAGTGGTTTTTATTTAAGGCGATAAAGATGATCAAGGGGAAAAAATTCCTGTTTTATGAATTTTGTTAGGAAGAAGTCATGGAACGTTTGAGACCTAAAGTTTGGATGTACCACCTCCTGCCACTACAAGCATAGAGGCACCTTTCAGTCTGTATGCAGCTTCCAGACTTAGACCTGTCAAAACTGGCAGGTCCACAAGCAGTAGGTTTTATGAGTCTCATTTTTGGACATATCTTGGACGCTCAGTAGATCTGCACATACGTGACAAGCCTCCTGTATTGCAGACAAGCCTGGACTGTGCAAGGCAGAACAGCTTTGTCCTTGGTGTGTAGGAGAGCTCTTTTTTGTAGACATCATGGTCTTTTGTCTGGGATTTTTGGACATCTGGTAGTCCAGGCTGTTAGCCATCCTGAAATCTAGCAGTCTACCATCAGGACCTAGAAAGCTGGAAAATGTGAAACTTTTTTTTTTCTTCTGCGAGAGTTTTTATCACAGCTCTGTTAAAATACAGCACTCCTTGCTGGCCTCTGAACATCTGCTCTCAGCTGGAGCAGAAGGGGCACCAGACTGCTACTACAGGACATTTAACTGAGGTATATAATTCCCTTTTGGAGAAAGTGTGCTGGCAGCTGTTGCTTGGTACTCTCCTGACTTGTATTTTTACATACATCATATTCACAGACTTTATGCTCCAGTACTAGTTCAGGATTCAAAATATGACTTGGACCCCTCCTGGACCTGATGAGATTACTCTGCAGTGCCCTTCCTCTGAGAAGCTGCCCAGATTACATTTTTAACTGTCTAAACACTACTGAATATCATGTATCTTCCAGTCATTGTGTGAACTCCAGATGCTTCAATGAAGAGGAAAATCTTGACAAACTATTGCCATTGTATCTTGTCTTGCTGGTTGCTTTTTTTTTTATGTAATCTATTCCTTTAATATGTGATGAAGAGATATGACTGGGTGGGTCAAATGATCAGATTAATAACTGATATCAGTCCACTGAAGCCAGACTGTTTTACCCCCTCTTGTGTGTTAGTCTTCTCTCGCTCCTCTCTTTTTGTTCTTTGTTTTACAGCAGCAGATGCAGGCTTCAGCTGAGATGGGGCTCTCAATATACTAAGCATAATAGTAAAGCATAAAAGACATTGCCAGTCTCCCAGAAAGTTTGTATCCATGTTCAGACAGCCTGACTTCCACCCAAATCCTCATGCCCAATGATTTCAACTCTTTGTTTCTAAGTTATATTTGTTTTCGTTTAGACTCAGAAGCAGAAAGGCCTAGCAGCCTCTAATAGTTCTATAACAGGGCACAGTATAGAAATAAGTTTCCTAGTCTGAGATTTAAGTCTTATGCAGCTTTATTTGTGTCCCCACTTTAATCTAAGGATGTTAAAATTTCTGAATGAAAATTGGATTACTTTCTTCACTCCTGTGCTGGACAATGTTAATGATGCTTCCCTACCAGCTTGCAGGCTTTCTGCACTTCCAATGTCAACTCAAAACAAAAAAAAAAGAAGAAGAAGGAGGGCTTTGAGCAGAGCCTGGCTGGCTGACGCTGTACACTCTGTGTGTCTCACACGCACATTCTGGCCTTCCTGTGAGCTGCTGCCTGACAGCTTCCTGCAGCCTTTGGAGACAGACAGGGAAGGAGAATGAGAGAGACACGTTCAGAAGTAGTTGTATTTAGTGTGTCAGAAATAAAAGCAGCCCTTGAAACCTCTTTGGGGATGGAGGGGGCTGGGAAGCAAACTCTGGTTTGCAAACAGCTGAAACTTCATCCCTTCCTTTCTCTCTCTCTACATGTAGCACCCTTGTATTTCAATGCTAAGTGCTTTTTAAATTCCTCCTGGGGTGACTATTTACATATTATAATGTGAAGTAATGAAGGGAAAGGGATGTTATGCAAAGCAATTGCCTCTCGTCCTCTTATCCTGAGTGCAAGGGCCAAGCACATTTCCTGCCATCTGTTTAACTCCATCTCCTGATGCTCATAATGAACCTGGCAGTGCTGGGCAGATGGAAATCACTGGCAGGCATAGCTGTTTACTTGTAAAGGCAGCCCTAATTTGTTAGACTTGCCAGGCAAGTCCCCAGTGGTCAGATATTTCATAGTGATGGAGGGTTATTAAAAGAGCTCAGGTGAAGAAAGCTCTTCCCAGCATATGTGCATGAGCTGAAGGCTGAGTCTTGCCACTGTGCCAGAACAGCAGCAGAGCTTGATGCTGCTATTAGCAGAATGGGGGCCAGGCTCCTGACCTTGTCTGGTGGCAGTTCTCACTAAGTCTCACACTGACCTGGGCTTCGTTAGCTGTACAGCCATCTGCCACAGATCATATTTATCTCAACTTAAGACCTCACTAAAGAACAAGAGGAGAAATGTGATTAGGCTTTTGTGTGTCGGCTACAAGGCCATTTGCCCGGTGAAAGGCACATAGGCAGCTATTCCAGTGAAAAAGCCTTTTTTTAGAAAATAAAAAGATAACTGAATAAAATGTGGATGTCATAATAACACTCCAGGGGCTGCTGGTTGGTTTATCGTTCTACATCACTCAGATCTTTTCTTCTCCCTCACCCCCCTCTCTCTGATATGAAGTTAGAAATGAGAAATTGAGAGAAATAAATACTTAGTCTAACTGAAGTTTTTTCATCAATCAAAAAAAATCAAATGCAGAAAAAGAGAGGGATTAGAGAAATGTGAACCTTAGAGTAATTTAATACATGGGACTTAAAGGAGAAATTCTGTTTCTATTACAGGATTACTTTCCCTGTTTTAAAATTCTCCAGTTATTTTACATAAGGCATATTTTTGACAGTCTCATCAAATCTGGGGTAGAGTACAAATAAAAAAATAAGACAGGAAGCTTTCATAGAAATAATTTATTTCTTAGAAATGTCTGACTAATCTCTTATATTCCAGCCAATTGAGCATTTTAAAATAATATTTTAAAATATTTTGTACAAGTTGCACATTTTGTTTAGAACTGAAGACCAAGTGAATATAGAGATCACTTCAGATTTTTGTGTTTTGAAGCCTGCATTCCACTGTGCAAGCTATGTGGATACATATTTACTCATTCTGCCAACACATTTGACATTCCCCACATTGAACTGTGGCTTCTTTGCACACAAACAGTTCTTGCTCTTCTGGAATTACCATTTTTTGAGGCTGGCTTGAAACAGGGAGAGTGAGGGGGGAAAAGCTGTATCATTCACTTTAAAAAACCATAAGTATTGCAAGGAATGTCGCTCAGCCATGTGGTCCTCACCAGCCAAACTCAGTACCCAGCAAATGCAATGGGCTGTATCGACAGTAGTTGTTTGGATAAACTAATCAGGAAGGAACTCTAAATCCATGTGATAAAATATGACCTTGACAGAACTGTTTTATATGGTGGAGAGACAGAATTCATCATAGCTCTACTATAAATTACTGCCGAAGTAAAACTCTTTCCTTTTCTTCTTTTTTCTCTTAGGATGTCATATTGTTTCCTGCAGCATCACAATACATGTGGTAATGTCAATATATTTCATCCAAACAGTACTTGACTAATTTTTTTCTTTATTGGGAAGACTGAGTTAGGCTTGAACAGAACAGAGAAGGTGTCGGTGCTTTTGTCGACAAACAGGATGGGGAGCTTGGACAAGCGTTCCAGGAGCCTTTTATTATTTTATTCTGTTATCAGTCTGATAAGCTGATCCCTAAACTCTTTTGCTTTATTTCTGAAACCTGCCTTTTTTTCACACCAAAGAGCTTTTTCACCTTCTGTGTTTCCCCACAAGCAGGATAAGTTTAGTTGTAATTGACTGTGAAGCAAGCACCCACACAAGTAAAAAGGATGATTTATTTCTCTTTTTATAGAAAGCAAGCCTCCGTATTTTATGGCTGTTCTAAGACATTAAAGAAAACATTAGATCTGAAGGTTACTATTCATCTAATTTAAAATGTTCAAGTATGATACAATTGTAATATAGATGTCATTGGCTGAGATTCTGCTGACAGCTTTTTTTTATTAAGTATTTGAGACATATAATGGTTTATGTAACAGCAGACATGGACTCTGGTTTCTTACCTTTACATCAAATGAATTCCCCTATATATCACCTTTAAAACACATACCAAAATCCTTGCTAAAATGACAAATGCCCATAATTCCTAGTAAATTTAAGAGTCACCTCCCCTTAGCTTCCACTCCCTGTCTGCTTCAATTTCTGCATGAACTTTCACCTGTCAGCTTATAATAATATCATAATTTCAGGAAGCAATGAAGATTAAAGGAGAAATATCAAATAGATAATATTTTCCCCTCTTTTCTCTTTCTTTTTTCAGTATCTTGGCAAATTTGTTATTCCTTTGGTGAAACACAACCGCACAGTAAATTTGTGCCCATTTCCATAGTAAGTGAAAGAGGATTTTCAATTTAGCAGAAAGATAAGTCAACTGAAACTCACTCTTTCTACTGTAGTAGACACTATTTTGAAAAAGCAAAGCTGCTATTTACACAGAAATAAATTCTTAACATTGTAAGGCATTGATACAATTCTTCTGTTATGATTTTTTTGGGGGAGGTAGGAAAAAAAAAACACAGAAACACTTACAACAAAATAAAGTAAAAACCCAACAACCAATAAACAAAACCAACCAACCATTAAGACCCCAAACTTAAGTTACAGACTTTAGAATTTTGGCATGCCAGAAGTAATACATTTGTTTAACTTGTGCTCTTTACCATGCTGCCATTTTTTAGTTCTGAATATAAAATAAAGGAGAAACTCCTTTTTGACACTCCAATCTTCTCCGTCTGCAACTGCTGAGCAAGTAAAACTCTGTTCTTAATTTTTTTCCCTTTCAATATAAGGCTCTTCATGGTGCAAGATGACTAAATAAGATTTTCATTAGTAACTTATCAAAGAAATTAGCCCCAGTGCAAGCTTTTAGCAGAAATGCCAATCTAGGAAGGTTCCATCTACTAGTTTTCAACTGAGCAAGGAGGTTTTTAAGTTACTCTGTACATTGAAACACAACATATTTTGGCCAGAACAGCAGATCTTCTAATCCTTCTGGAAATGTCTGTGTTTCTCCTAAAGATGTAGAAAACTTCTTCTTTTTCCATGCAGTATACTAGATCAGGTAGAAAGTGGAATATTATAGAATTCATGCTTGTTTAATTAAAGAGTCATCACTTTTAAATTGGAAAATACATGAATTTTAGGTTTGCACTAAAATACAAATATCATGTATTTTTAATTAACCATAGGTTTCAATGGTGTGTATAGAGAAGATTTCGTAGCAGACAATACTCATGTTTCCAAAAGACAAAAAAAAAGAAAAGTTTAGCATTAAGACCACTGCAGTATGGTCTTATGACTGGTATATGACTGAGAGCCTTCAGGACATGGCTGTATTAGACCTTCGGGTGTTATCCCAAGGTCAAGAATCTTTTTATGGCAAAGATATAGCTGAGTGTTACAGCAAAAAGCACAACAAAAATAATACAGTTTTGACGAATATGGAAAACATCTCTTACATTCCTAAAGAAAAAAAACAGCAGAAAAACCTGGCCACTGCTGAGTCTTTTCCCAGAGGTGAAACATTTCTGAATGTGGAATGATTGTCTTGAATTTTTTCACATACAATATGCAGTGAGAGCTACTTAAACAGAAACAGATTTTGCCATTAATAATGGCTACAAATAGTGGGTTTTCCTCTTACTTGCTTTTTATTAGTTACTTCACCACTTACAACATTGGGGCAAGGACCTGGTTTCAAGCTTCAAGTTAGCTCTGTGTCACTAATGAATACTTTGAAAATATTACTTAATACTGGGTTGTCTGAAAGAAATGGCTGTCATTCAAAATAAAGTACATTATGAATTACTTCATTAATTTTCTTGCAGTCTAGTCAGATTTATGTTCACATTTCTGTGTGTCAATTTCTCCTTAAAAACAAACACTTTTCATCATTTCCAATTCAGATTTTGACACAGTTCTGCCAAATTTCAGGTATCATCACTACATACATGTATGTACGTATATATATGTATCAGCACAATTCTTAGTAGATATTCAGGACACTGAGTTAGTAACAAGAAGGTGGCTTTCTTTGTGAGATGGTGATGTTGGTTTGCACAGTACATATAAATCGCTTCTCCTGTGACTCAGCACAGCTTTACTCGAGTAACACAGCCTGCTGGTTTTGGCTGGGGTAGAGTTAATTTTCATCACAGTAGCTGGTATGGGGCTGTGTTTTGGTTTTGTGCTGGAAACAGTGTTGATGATTCAGGGAAGTTGTGGTTACTGCTCAGCTACACACTGAACTACACCAGTCCTGTGTGACACTGAGTTCTGCCTCTCACTGCACCCCACCAGTGAGGAGGCCGGGGGTGCAGAAAAGACTGGGAGGGGACACAGCTGGGAGAGCTGACCCCAACTGACCAAAGGGGTATCCCACACCATGTGGCTTTGTGATCACTGTATAAAGCTGAGGGAAGAAGGAGGAAGGCGTGTGTGTGTGGGTGTGTGTGTTGTTCAGAATGCTGGCATTTGTCATCCCAAGTCACCATTACACGTGATGGAGCCCTGCCGTCCTGGGGATGGCTGAACAGCTGCCTGCCCCTGGGAAATAGTGAATTAATTCCTTGCTTTTCTTTGCTTGTGTACACAGTTTTTGCTTTACCTGTTAAGATGTTTTTACCTCAACCCAGGAGTTTTCTCACTTTTACCCATCCAATTCTCTCCCTGATTCCACTGGGGAGAGGGAGGGAGGGATGGAGTGTGGGGCTGGGATTAAACCACAACACTCAGTGAAACTGGTAATTACTAAATAGTAAATGCAAACACATTTTCAAGATTTTTGAGGGAAATCAATAAATAAGGAAAGGTGTCTATAAAATAAAGTATCTTAAAAACTCATTCATTTACAAATTTGTAGTAATTTCAATTGGTTTTGGTATTCCCATAAAATACATTGGTCCAGAAAACAAAAGGAGAGTACATTAAATATGGAGAAACTATATTCATAACCCAAAAGCTCACAGTCTATTTCATGCTTTTGGTGATTAACCTGACATGTGCACAGTGTCACTTACAGTACTATGTAAATGTGCTTCAGTGTAATGTAGTTCTATTTAAACTCTTATTGCTTGAGTATTCACTTAATATAGATAATAAGGTTATATACTGTTTAAAAATATATTTTTGACAATATCTCCGTAAATTGTCTCTTTTTCTAAAAAGCAAAAGAAGTGCCTAACGATTACTTATAAATTTAAAGCCTGGAAATATATATTTGCAAACCCACTCACTTAAGATGATAATTTTCTTTCCAAAAATAGCATGGAGAACATTTTAAGTAATTTCTACATGTGTGTTCTTATTTTTCCATAACTTTTCATTCCTGTTAATACCTCCACACCATTTGTCACATAGCATGGAAAGTGATCAGACACTTTCCAGACTTTAATATTAAATGACCAAGGAGGAAGCCAATATTTAAATATCTTTTATTTTCTTTTCCCTGCTTTTGTTCCCTGTAGGGATTTGAACAACAGAATGGAGCTGGGTGTCTAACCTATAACAGCTTCCTCATTTTACTGAATGTTGTTTTCCTGAGTATTCCAAAGGTCAGTCAGTTGTTCTGTATGGACTTCTTCACTCCCAGGCACACTGAAGAGGAAGGCAACGATTCTAAATTTAACCAGAAAACCAGGGGAAAAAGGTATATATCCTTCATCATAGGTGTTGTATGCAAGACTTCATGAACACATGGAACCAGAAGGCAGAGAGAAAGTAATCCAAGTGTCCATTCCTATCTCAAAACATATTGACATCTCCCTCTGACTTTGCAGTCTGGGGACCCATTTGTTGATAGTGGTATCTTGCATACTTGGAGAGACATACTTACCTTGCAGATGTCCTTTCCCTTAAAAGAGTTTTAAGAAAACAGTGTCTTAGTTCACATACAGCACAGTTGGTCTTAATTACAGCACAGCATCAATTCATGAGATAGGCTCAGGACTGAACTCCTGTATCAGAGGGAAAAAAAGCTATTCCATGCTTGTAGGTCTTTTTAATGTGTTCTTGTTGTCACCTTTTCTTGGCTAAGCAAGTCCACAAGCCTCTCAGTGTGCACACACTGTGATCCAAGATCAAGTTTCTGGCTCTGATTTTGGTATTTATTCTTTATTTTTCAGTCACATCTCCCAGTGACATACTTGGTAGGGCTGTTTTCCAATACGATGCCATCGCTACTTTAATGGAATATGATAAATTGATGTAACAGTGGCAAGCAGGCTCAAGCAAGTAATTCTTTAAAGAAGTAGGCTCATCTTAGACTGCTTTCTTAAAATGCAGCCCCATTACTCAACCCTGGGGCTACCTGTAGGGTAATCCCAAGAGCTCCTAAGGTGAATAATGGAAATATTCTTTGTAAGTAGGATTTGTCAAGATCTGCTAAATTTAGGCTACTCTTATAAATTTAGTACAGCTCTAGGGTTGAATTAGTCTCAAAGAATTTCATTTGTTAAAAGTACAGGACTCTAGTGTTTGTTGTTCCATAGTCAATGGAAAAAGTTTCCTCCCAGAAGATATTTCATCCTATCTATTTTAGACTTGCATCTAAAGAGGTGTGATTCAGCCTTTGGAGATGCATGTACCTCTATGGTAACTGTAGCACCGGCTGCACATTTCAATCACTATTGTTAGGTTATGCCTAAATTCCTTATTCAGGGCACCTGAAACTCCTAAAAAAAAAAATCATCTGCCTGTTTCAAGGCAACTAATTCACTTTCCCCTAATTTAAGATACATACTTTGGGGTTTTTTCTTTTAATATTTCACCAGAGAATTATTCAGGGGCCAACAGCAAGTGCAGACAGTTCTCATAATTTGGTCAAATTGATGCAGACTTTGGAGGAGGGAAGCCGCTATTAGCCTTCCTAAAAGCTGCTTAAAAGACAGAGAAATCTAGATTCAGTTGAACATAGCAATACCTAAGACCAGTTATTCTGAGAAATGTAACTATGAAATGAGCCTTTTGAGAGCTTGCATGGCAGTCAGGGGAACTGGTTCAGATCTGCTGTGTTCAATACAGTCACAATAGCTCAGTTGCTCCCAAGAATAAAAAAATTCCAATATTCAGAGATAACATGAATATTATAACATTGATTATCTGTATGGAAAGTGTATTGTAATTTCCTTTGGCAGTGTGCTTAGCATAGGAGGAGTAATCTCAAAGGAACAGTATTCTGTCTGACCATATGCATGAATAGATGGCTGTCAAGTGTATACTGCATTGTCTTCAGGCTGGCATCATGCCAGCCCTCAGGCAGGCAGAAGGAAGATATATGTGGAAAGAGGTAGTCAAATTGCTTCCCTATGGCTGCTTTATAAACATACATATGTTAAACACATTTATTAGGGCAATCAGCAGCAGCAAGTGCAAGGGCCCTTCTTCTCCCTCATGAGGGATAGTTGTTGCTTACATAGGAGTGAGAAGTTGGAAGCTGGCCCAGAAATCTGGAAAGCATATTATGCTGGATTCCCCATGGAGGATCACTTTGCTGCCAACATATCTTGCTCTGGGGTTTCGACACGCCATCAATCTGGAACCTGGCAGCCACCATTCCCCAGCTCACCTCGGCTCATGCAGCGAGCAGACACAGTGCAACTATTTGTCTCAGATTGCAGCCCAGCTACTCAGGGAAGGGAAGGAGGAGGACGGGTAACAAAACCCCTCGGTGGAGCTGCGGTCAGGGCTGCACAGCTGCAGCAAGTTGCTTGTTGCAGCAACACGGCTGTTTGAATGACACACTCGCTGCTCTTTGTGGGACCACAAGCTATGGCAAGTGTTGCTGTTTGCACAGGGATATGGCCCTGAGCAAGGAGGAAGAGGAGGAGCAGGAAGAGCCTGACTGGGGCTTTCAGACAAAGTGCTGTCAATTACTTTTCAGTGTAAGCTGTGCTAATGGATTTAAGACTCCAGAGAATTTTACAAATCTCAATTAAATCTCAAATAACGTCCACTTATGAATGCAGCTGTTGTTCAGAGAGCATTGTACTCCTTGTGGGAAGGAAGTTACTGATCTCTTATCCTGGAGACCTTGACAAATGTGAAGGGAATATCAGAGATCCACATTACATTGGCCAGGGAGAGTAGATGGGGTCAGCACATTCCCAGCATGGCCAGCCCTGCCCACATTCACATACTCGGGGGCTCTTACAGCCCTCAATGGAGGTCAGGTTGCCTGTGTTGCCCTTGCTCCCCTCCTCCTTGCTCTATTTCCATGACATATTCCCAGGAGTATAAAAAAGAACCTGAGGTAACCAAGAGAGCTAAAATTCTAAGTCTAAGAGCTAGCAGAATCAAATTCTTGATTTTCCTTCTCTTCCACAGCAGCAGCTGATTATGCTCCTCATTTTAGTTGTGTTTACAACTTGTGTTTGACCCTCCTGAGACTAAAGCCCCTGGCAGTATAATTAGTTCAGTGAAGAACTGCTATCCAGCCATTAGTACAGTTGAAAATACTTGGTTTAGGTTTAGTCCCAGCCACTCAAATTAATGCATTAACATGCACTGAAATTTTTCTCTAGCTCAAGGCAAGTCATTACAGTTGTTGTCTGCTTGCAATAAACCTGTTCTGTCTCTCACTTCACAGTAAATGTAGACTTTGAAAATTATGTACGGAAATAGGCACTGGCTGTGCAATGCAGTTATGAGAGTGACCAAAGTTTGTACTTTGAATTAATCTAAAACAAAGAGCGGGAGGTGGTGTGTTGGAGGGCAAGTGCTGTTCCACCTAAGCAACATCAAGTTACTTTTATATCTTTGTAGCCTACTTAGATTTTCACACTTTTAGTTTCACACTATGAATTGGAGTGTGAAGCTGGAGGCAAACTTATGCTGGAGGCTTAAGGCAAGGCAACACACAGGCAGAGCTCAGTCCTCTGCCTGTTCTTCGAGACAGATGGATGTGAGTTAGCTTCAGTTTGAAGTCCCTCCAGTTGCATTAGCTCATGCTGTGATTGAGCTAATTAGTTCTACTAAAATCTTGCATCTGACAGTGTCCAGCTGGGGAGGTATGGCCTGAGAAAGGTGGATCCAGCTCAACCCTCAAAGCTCTATAGTAATTCAAATGAAAATTGGGGGTTTTTCTATAAAATACAAGCCTGGGAATCAGGTCTGTAGTGGGGCACATTGATTTAAATCTGGTGTCTGCTGCAATAAACAGACTGCTCCTAGAGAGTAATCTGGCCTTATCTTTTCCTCTTTCCAAAAGAGAAAAAGCTAAATGTAAACAATAAATTCCTGACGTGTGACTGACTAAAGGTATAAAAAGTGGGGGGGAGGGTTTCCCCATTTTGTTACTAGATATCAGCAGTGAATTACCTAATTTTGATATATGTGTGGTCTGTAGCCATAAGCTGTGTCTGACATTGTAAAATGGTTTAATTTTAAAACATATGCTCTGGACAGGAATCATCTCATGTAGCATATGGCTTACAGGAACACAGGAAAGTAGTGAATTTGCATGGGAATTCTGTGTTAAAATCAGGAATTGCTTTACTTCCCATGCTGCCTCAAGTATTTAATAGGGGACTCATTTGTTCTGTTCGGTAGCTCAGGCTAAAAAAAACATGCAATACATGAAAAATAAAGTTGTCTTCACTTGGTCAGTTGCCAGCATATCTAGATGCTTGTTGTGCCTATTGTCACCTACAAATATATGAAGGAAAATTAATTTTGGAAATACAGAATCATGCAGATAGTTTAAGTCCCTTGGTTTCTACCTTGTTCTCTGTCTAAGCACACACGTGCACATGTAGGCAATGTATGTGCAACAGAAGTGGAAAAAGAGAACTTGAAGTAAAATTTGAGTTTGCTTTCCACATTTGCATCTGGGATTCATGTCTGAATTATAAAGATGCTTTTTTACCCTTATTGACAAGTTTCATGTTTTGGTTCCAGGAGGTGTGTAGTTTGGATAATCATCTTTTTATTTTTAGGAAATAGACATTATTTGTTTAAAAAGTCTAAAGAATGAGAAGATGCAAGGGAGACCTTAGAAAGTAGCCCTGGCTATATTTGGAAGCTTTGAAAAAGTCAGTCTTTGGATTTGAGAATTTTGAATTAGAAATTACAGGTTTATAATAAGGAACTGGGTGACATCAGTTCAAGTCTTACAGTAGTGATTATTCTTAATTTATTTCTTGTTCGGAACAAAATGAGTTTCTTATAATGAGATCTGTGGGAATTTCAAAATTCAATTTTAGTTAAGCTTCTGCCAGATGAAAACTATAAAATTTGAAGTTTAAAATTACAGGATAAAAATGCTTCTGTAGGGGCTGAATTTTATCTTGAAATTAGTATGTGAGGTGAGCCAAAAAATTTTACATTTTGTATGTACCCGTATGCAGGAGTAATGAGTCTTCGGTTATAGATAAATTTTATCTCCCTATGCAATTCCAAAGGTAAAATTCACCCTTCTAAACAAACAGATGTTGAAAAGAAACAAATGCCCTCGAAATGTTCAGAAGACATATTTTACCTTATAGTATTCTTTTCTCTTTGAAACAAAGGACTGAATGAAGGAAAGGTAAAGGTAAAAGTCCAGGCCCTTCATTGATGTAGTTTCCTATAATCTCACGAATGTTAGGTCATCTATGTTAATTTACGCTAAGAAATGTTGTTTGATGTGATGTTTTAAATAATCTCCATGGCATTGAACTTTAGAAGAGTCCATGGGTTCTTTTGGTCCTTGAAATAATTTGCCCTTAAACCTCAAAACCATTTTATGTCAGAAAGGCTTATAAAAAGATTATTTTTCATCTTTGGTGTAAGAATTTTTATGTCTATTTTTTAAAAGGAATCTTGAAATGGAAGCTTAATTATAACTGACTTAATGTTGGCATGTTCTATTTTACAGCTTATAAAAACTCCTGAAGATAGTGTTAATAAGAAACAGCTGTATAGTTGATTTCTTTTTCATACTTTTTTCATGCCATCAGAAACTTACTTTTCTAATTTTTTTATTTATAGCATTCACAGATTTGACCAAGTTGCTTTTGAGAGTTGTTCCCCAAGCATCTTTTAGAAATTTCAGGCTCTGGATGGGAGGCACTTCCAGACACTAAATAAACATCCAGGTAGTCCAGGCTGACTTCACATAAGCATGCAGTGATGTACCACTGAGAGATATATATAATATACCAACCTATCAGCCATTTTCAAATTTCTCCCCAAATCTGTGTATCTTATTTAGGAGAGTCTTTTTGAGATGTCTTTGTTTTCTACGTACATTTTTAGCTTTTCTTCTCATAGAACTGTCACAGAAAAAGCAACATTTTTTTTAGTATCTTTCCTATACAGACATCAAAAAGCTCCGTCTGTCTCAGCATCTGCCTCATTGCTAGTGACCAGCTTACTTTCTTCTTCATCCCTGTGATGAGAGAAGAGTGGCTCCCTCCAAGCTCCAGGGAGGCCCCCATGCCTCTGTGACTTCAACTTTACATTAAAATAAGCTCAAAAAATTTCCACTGCCAAAAATCTTTCTGTCCCTCCTTCCTTCCATGTTATTTCTTTCTTCATCTCTTCCTGCCAGAGGAAATTAACAGTAACCCAATTCCTGTTCTTTATATATTCTACTGCATCATTTTTTCCCAAACTGACCAAGTTTTCATATCCAAACCACACAACTGATGATGAATTCAGACTTTCTTTTAGACTTTGGTGACTTTGACACATGTTCTTCTTCAAAAAGTCTTGTTGGATCATAATATCCTTAATGTCATTCTCCCCAGAGTCTCCATCTATGATTCAAATAGTTCTCAGTATGTGAACCATGAATCCACCTCCTTGGATGATTTCATACACAAATTTGATTTCCACCTCTGCTGACGATCTGTAGAGACACGTCTCTCGTTTGCACAGCTCCTGTTCAGTGCAAAGTCTCAGACTGTCTCTGATGCCTCCTCACAGCTATTTAACTATGAACTCAGGCACAACAGGGCTAAGAGTGTGCTACTCTAAGCCATCACTTCGACTCATTTCTGCTTGATTATGCTAAACAGCAGTGAACTATCCTGCAAGTCACTGCAGTCTGGGAAAATTCTCCAGTAGGTTTTCCACTAGATCCTTTTACCAGCATATGCTTAATTCTCAAAGACTTGTTTCTAAATAACTTCTCAAAGACACAGCATTTCATATCCTCTCATTTCCACCCAGACTCTCACTTTTTCCCTTCTCAGTTACCTTAGTGTTTTCCCTCAGACAGTCACACTCAGGCAATGCCTCTGCCCATCAATCTGGGATGACTTTGCAAAGATTCTTTTCCTGGTGTGCTGCTTTGCTTCCATCCCCCCATTTTGATTTTTACATCTACCAGACTCCCAGCCTGTTTTGTATCAGACATGAGCCATTTGTCCTCAAGTCCTCATAAAATACCAGTATGCTAAAAATATTTTTCAAGCTTTAACCACAAAAGACATTGTTTTGGCTTTGCAGCTTTGTTCAATTTTTTTGAAACTTATTCCAAATCATCGTATTGTATTTGCTGTTTCAGTGTAATGGTCTCATGACTTATATAGAAGTTGTGTAAGCATCAGTAAGGTCACAAGCTGACAGATTTTTATTTTTGTGGATGCATTTTTCATAAGCACTCCTTCTTAATCACCTATATCTCACAGAAGGAGAGAGAAATACAGCGCCCATGTTGACTGGAGCAGTTTGCAAGTGTTTAGTTCCAGGGCAGGAATACCAAATTTCCTTTGAGGATAGGTTTATACAACCAGATAGAAATATGTCAGCATGCATTCAAACAGCATAAACATTACAGTCATATGCAATTACAGTTGATTATTTAACATATGAAAACACTTCCTTTCAAATTCTCCAGAAAGGATAGTGCCTGTTCAGAGAGATCCAGTTACTTTGATTTTACTATGGACACAGGGATTCTGGCAAGTCTCCACCTGAATTTCCTAACTTAGTTAAGTGCCTACAATTAGGTGAACATCTTGGATCTTACAGATTTCTGTGGAACTGGTATCAAGTATTATTTTTCATTGCCTTTTCTGAAAAAAATAAAATATTGTCTAAACAACTGAATATTCAGAATTGCTTTTTTGTTTTTCCTAGACAGATGTCACTGCATACAGGACTCTCAGTAGTGTGCAGCCTGTGTTTTATTCAGAGGTGGTTCATTGTCTACCTGGTGCTGCTTTTCCATAATATTATATTCATGTTGGGTTTGAGAACGTCTGCATCTGTACAGCACTTCCTCTCTCTTTCTCTCTTTGTATAGAACTAAAATACTACTTTTTTGTGTAGAAATGTTGGCTTCAGCTAAAGTCAAATTTATACCATAGTCTAAATCTTTCAACATTCAATTAATTTTATCATTTATTATTTTGAGTTTGGAAGAAAAAACCTTGGAAAATAGCTTTTCTTTCTTAATGGATAAAAGTCTCCTGGTATATATAGGTGTATATTTAGGAGTCTCCTTGTCTTGATAATTGATGTAACTTCAAGTATCAAATATTCAAACATTAGGAGAATTCTTGAAAAAGATACCAAAGCTAATTATTTTCTTCCCTCTTCATCCCAAAACCTAAATTTATTTCTGTATTTTATATTTCACATGCTTTTATATATGTATTTTAAATGTCATTTTGGAAAATGCAAGTTATAGCCTGCTTCTTTTAATTTTGCACAGTATTTATGTTGCTAGACTAGAGATAAGGGAATTAAAAAAGATACACAACCAATCATTTTCAGAAGGAAAGAATTTTTTTCTGTGTGAATACGTCCTTTTTGGTTTAATTGTGTGTCTGCATTTTCAGTCACGACTAGAGGTGCTGAATTACCCCAAGAGAAGAGAGCTTGCTTTGCAATCATGACTAAAAGTGCTGAATTATCCCTGGAGAAGAAAGCTCACTTTTGTCAGGATTCCAGTCCAATTTTGAAAACATGAAAGGAGATAATCACTCAAATGTGCATGTGTGCTTACTGGAACAGAGTCCAAACTCTGAACCTTTTGAGGTTTGCCCATCTGTATTACCGGCCTTATTACTTAAAATTGCAAATAGCAGCTTGAAAAAGCATTTTTATGTCCTCTGGCTAGGAGTAGCTCAGTTAGCACACACTCATATGACTAAGTAGTTACTGAAGTTGCAAGACTGCTAACCTTAGTGATTTTTTCATTAGGCATTCAGCTCTTCCAGTAAACACTGCTTTTTTTTTCGCTTTTTTTTTTATGGTTCTCTGCCTCATATGGCCATGAATGCAAAACCAAGACTGTTGTTATTATAGGAAATGTGTGTTCCAAACATTATAAATCTCTTAAATTCTGTTTCTGTACTCTACTTTCCTAATAATTAGTCATGCTTACAGTTCAGTAAAGGCCACTTCAGTCAGTCAGCCAATAAGACTACAACACTAAGTTTCCTGGCAATGGGTGATTAAAGGGTAAATCACCATTAGAGTGAAATTTAGAGCCGCACATAAGGCCCATTGTAAGACTCAAATACCTATATATATAGTTTTAATACCGTAAGAAGAGAAATAAAGAGTGTTTGCTAGGATATGGTTGTGGGGTCTTTATGCTGATAGCAATCTTCATTTGAAACCAGTTTTCATTATTCAGGGCAGGGATGAATACAATTTTATTACTTTGGATTGTTACTCAGTGTGTGATAATTCACCTATTAACACAGCAGCAGAAGAAAGTTAATCTTGACCTGAGCAGGGAAACATAAACCTCTTCAAAGTTTGTGACTCACAGAACTGGGAGACCAGCTATGGAAATTATTAATCCTTTTTTGGTTTACATTAATCCCTAAGGGTGGACAGACACCTAATAAGGTTGAGTTTCTGCCCTGATGGCAGGCATTGTGTTATTCTTATGCATTTCTAGGTATAGGAATCAAGATCTAAGAAGGCCTTGCTTTGAAAGTATTTCCTTTTTTTTTCAGTGGAAAATAATTCTGGCCTTATCTTCTGGAAGGAGAATATCCCATATGTTAATTACTCCTTTCCAGACATTGGGCCTGCCACATCATCACCAACCCCAAAATTGTCTCTTAGAACTCTAATACATCCACCCAGAACTGCAGCTTTTCTTTTTCAGTCTTGTACCTGGTTCAGATGGAGAGGTTGCCTTGGTTTTTTTTCTGACTAGGAAGTCACAGTTTGAAATCCAACCTAAATAATTCTGACGTTAAGGATTAACTGGACGTCTTGTGTCTTTCAGAGCATGGGGCTATATGAAGTGTTATAAAATTTACGCCAGGTACTTAGCCAGTCATTTAATGCAGTAGCACCTAAAGGTTTCTACAGTGTCACGTGCTGTGACATACAAGGATTTTGCCAAAATATGTAAGACTGTTTTAGTTTTGTATGTTTGGGATTATCTGTTAGCATAAAACCATCCACTAGTTAGTTTTTGGGTGACCACAGGCAAATATGACAGCAGCACTCCAAATTCCCTTAAGGTTTACTCTTTGGTTTAGCCTGGGCTTACAAAGATCATTCTGACTTGCAGAGATTTTTTTGCAAGTAGGGAAACCCTGTCTAAAATTATTTTACCAAACAAATATTTGTATTTTTCTCTGGCAATGGAAAGACTTGGTATTTCTAGCACAGAGAAAATAATAATAACAGCCACTGACTGTGGAGCTCACCAATGGTGTTCACCAACACCAAGGAGCAGCTGTAGCCATTCCCAGTTACAGGGAGAGTAAAAATCTAAGAGAAGTTTTCCAGTCGACCAAAGCCACTCTTACAAATGTCTTAGTCAAGGTTCAGCAATTGTCTTTGCCTTCAGTTATAAAACACACACACTAATTCTGTACTGTGTCTTTCCAAGGAATTGTGCTATTTTTCTTCTCTTGCACAGACATTTTATCAATGAAAAGTTGATATATATTTACTGATTTCCGCTGATGAGCTGTGCAAGATATGCAAGCAATCCTATTTTTTTTAAGTCTGCCATGTATTAAAAAATTGATTGTTTTGAATTACATTTTTATTTTGCAATTTTGGCACTAGAGCCAGCGATTTGTATTAGTTTTGTCTCTTGTTGAATTGGGGTTTTTTTGAGGCTGGGGCAGAGAGGACTGATAGTCCATGTTTCAAGAAGGTTAGTGTTTACAGTGGGGCTTTTTTGCCTGAAAGTTAAATTATATGCACTAATCCTATTTTATTCAAAATTATTTAGAGTCAATTTAGAAACTTAAGAGTGGATACTTTTTACTTTTTATTTATTTTTTTCTAAATAAAAGTTACAATACTGAAACAGCTGAAAACTAAGAATAAGATCCAGTAAAATCCTAAGATAGGTTTGAATAGAGACTGGTTAAAATAAATATTAATTATATTTCTTTACTCTTTTTGGCTAGGTTTTCTCAGCCTTAGAAATAAATTTACTTTATATTCACAAACAATTTATACTTCCATGATGTCTAAAATATAATAGATTTTTGTTTAAAAAAAGTGAGGAGTATCATGAAATTACACAGTTCCAAGAAATGATTGTTTAAGAGAAACACTATAAACTCATGACAAAACCAGAAGAGTTAGCAGCAATACATATGAGTTCGCTTAATAAATCACCTAAGCACCTCATTGCTTAAACCAACAGAAAACTTCTGTCTTTTCCTTGCACATAACTCAGAAGGCTTAGAATAAATTAGAACTGATTTTATACACAACTTATCATTTTACACTGAAAGGCAGCAACCATGATTTCTGTATCAAGAGTCAGAAAATGTTCAGATGAGGAGGTTTTTGACCTTTTTTCAAAGCAATTTAAAAAAATAAAACTATTCTTTTATAGCTGTAAAATTTTCAGTGGAAGACCAAAGTCATCATTTGGTTTTCAGTATTTAAACAGCAAGTTTCTCAAACAGTAGATGTTTATGCAAAAAACCTTTTTCAGTTCAAGAACATTAACTTCTAGGGGAACTGTTAAACAAGATAAGAATGTACCAAATCCTTGCTCTCAAGCCTGCTTTGAGCTGTTTGTGGGCACAGTTTCTATTCCATAGTGAAGGAGTTTGGCATATATTTTTTAATGCATGCAAATGATAGTGGGAGAGTCAGTATAATATTTGGCAAGTTTCCCATGGACACAGAAACAACCAAGGCAGAGGCTTTCAAGATAATTTTCAGTATAAAACAGTAAAATCAAGCCAGTCTGCTGATTTACACATATTTTTACTGCAGCAATAAACTTATACAACTTGTTCCTGTTGAGGAATTGAGCAGTGTGTGGCTTATTGTGCTGTCTTGTAAAAAGTGATGAAGACAACAAAGTTTTCTTCTGAGAGACACGACTGATGGCAATGGTGCACATATAAAAAATGTGACACTGGTAATGCTGCAAAGGTAGACACTAAAGCATAGCCTGATCAGCTGGTGCCATTCCATTTTTTAACATATCAACAGTCACAGATTCCATAAGAATAAGCCAACACTTTTTAGTGATTTTTCTATCTATTGTAGTAGGCATTTTGAGCTGCTACAATACTTTAAAGCACTACAGAAATGTTTAAACCCTGTTTCAGCTCAAGTTCTGTGATTGCTTTAACACACCTCTCAAAGGAAGAACTCGAGGCCCATAAAGTCAGAAATGTAGGCTCCTCAGTGTGCAAATAGAAAATTAGAGGTCTGGAGGAAACAGGACAGAGTGGAAAGGATGGGTCCCCCTGATGCTCCCAGCAGTGGGGCGTCTGTGGCCTGTGCAGCTGCTCCGATGTCCGGGGCACAGCTGTGCTGACCCAGGGGAGGCACAGCCACCTCTGCTTCCCAGCTGTGCCGTGCTCTATGCTGAAAACCGGATCCGCTGCCCACATTTCTTTATTCTGACAGTTTTGGGGGTGGGGGGAAATAATCAAATACAAACGGAGAGCGGGTCAGGTCTCCTTTTTAGGTG
>NW_008239547.1:7238637-7274347 GCF_000691975.1 Corvus brachyrhynchos | reverse complement strand
CGGACAAAGGCGCCCGGAGCCGCTTCTCCCGCACCCGGAGCGGGCAGAGGGCCCGAGCCGCCCCGTCCCGGGCGCTGACGGTGCGCTGGCAACAGCAGAGCCTTGCCAGGCCTTAGGGCTGCAGATCGAATCTAGCAAACACTGATGAAATGCCGTTTATTTGGCAGGATCTGGTGGCAATCGTGTTCTGCTGTAGGTAGAGAAGCAGAACGCAGGCCTGGCAGTGTGTCGTGGGACATGCGTGTCTAACTTTTGTGTTTAAAATCACACAACAACATAGAGATAAAAACAAAACAAAACAGGACAGAAAAAACCCAAACAAAATATTTTTCGTGATGGAATGGCTTGGTAGAAAAGAAATCAAATTTGCCGTACACTTGAACAACATTTGGCCAGCACAACAATCCAAGGTACATGAGCCTACTTTTTTTTAAAGCTGAAATATTTGCAAGAATTTCTATTCCTCGGGTGTCTAAACTATACTAACCCTGTGGAAGTAGTCATACACAAGTTTTGTTTAACCTAAACCTCTTAGCAGTTTGTGAAAACAGTAAGAGCCTGCCAGTTGCAGATGATAAATTGTCCAAAGTGGTCAGGATTCTCTAGCACATACCTCCAAACACTGAAGCAGCTCCACTTTGCTCAGGGAGATATTTAATTTGGACATGCTAACCTGCTCCTCATTTAAACATCTGGTTTATTTACAAGGAATCCCAAAATTTCCAGCATAACAGCAACAAAACTTACAAAATCACGCCTCTTGCTTGTATTGATTGTATTATGTTATTGAAGCCTTTTGATTAGAATTAACATCATGCATCTTCAAGCAATTTAATGGAACTGGCACATGTCACCCCAACCAGAGCCATTTATGCCATTAATGCTTCTCATGACAGTCCTTCTGGAGCCAGGGGATGTATAGGGGGTCCTTCTGTATAGATCAGCCAAGGAAGCTGCAACCTCTGTCTTTGATACAGCTGCTGTGACTTTGTCAGTATTTTCTAAAAGTCTAAGTCAAACCAACCTATAATGCTGGAAAGAGTTTAAAATTAGACAAATTAAGACCTTGTGTCCACAGTAACATCCTCCATGAAAATCCACTATAAGAAATTGTCCTTATTCTGAAGACTAAAGTACCTTATGCATTGATAAATAAGACTGCCATCATTAGTGATGTTTAGAAAAAGGGTCTCCAGTAAAATATCTAATATGTTTATAGAAGTCAATCATAAGATTTCACAGGGCTTACAAGCAGTGTCCTTGGATCTTAAACATAAAAGTTTTTCAACAAGGGTACATTCACACTGGAAATAGTTTCTTTGTATGTTACAATAAGTGAAGAGTTGATTCTCCTATGCATGAGAAATACTTGTGCTTTCATAGAAAATTTTCTGAGAGGATCTGTAGTACAAAAATGAAATATTCATTATTACTAAACAGCCACTTTGACTTAGTCTTGTCTCTGCTGCTAATTCCAGACCTCTACATGTTTATTAAAGGCAATGTATTCAATATTTAAGTCACATCTGAGTCTTCTTATTTCTCTTCATGGTAGCATCCCTTCATTTCCATTCCGTACCTACATTGCTTTATCAGGTCTGCTCATCACTTTGGATGATTTAATTTCAAATCCCTTACAATTGTATAAAAAAGATTTTGCATTTTAGTTTTCTGTTGAGGTTCCCTTTTTTTTTTTTTTTTCTTTCTTTATGAAACATCTACTGTTTTACATCCAATATATTCACTTTAGGGCAATTTCTGGCAGTACTCTCTTTAATCTAGAGTCTGTGTGCTAAACAAAGCATTAAACTTCCAACTAATCCAAACTGAAAAATCAGAATTAGCAGATCTAGTATTCATATATCATTTGGTCTAATCTGAAAAGCCACTCCTTTCCCCACACTTCAAATCATTGAAACTCAGTCTGTTTTTCTCAACAGATTAGCAAACATTAGCAAATCACAATGAACTTCATTCTTGAATTTATAAGGAAACCAGAAACCATAAGAATCATGAGCAGTTTCTTGTTTCCCTGTGAATGCTTTACACAGCTGTAATGGGTAAAAAGTTGATGAGTAAGGTCTACCAGTGCTGTGTGGTGACTCGGAGTCAGGCCGAGGTTTCTGAGTAGGTAACCTCCTGCTGCATCATGGCCCCGAACTTCAGCTTGCACACATTTCTCACAGGTTCTGTATAGCACAGGCAACATGCAGAGGGTCCTGTGCAGTCCTTCACTTACCTCCTCTCTCCACCTTTTTCTGACATTTTACAGCAGGCTTCAAGTGGGGACACAGAAATACCTACCCACAAAGCTGAAAGCATTTGAGGAAGCACCCACGGGAAAGACAAACCAATCAGTCTGGAAAGATAGTTCAAATTATTGGAAAATTGCATAAATACATTCCATCTCATGAAGTGTTGCTCCCAGTGACATTAGAGGAAAATCTTTACACAGAAAGTGTGGATATAACTGTTTTAAGGGACCAATTGTTATGAGGACAGAGGAAGGCAAAAAAAAAGTCAAGGGCTCCTTTCTTAAGTGACAAGTGAATTCATAGCTAAGCATCTGCTCAGAGGAAAACATTGAGGTCAGATCTTGGCCTTGGTTTTAAAGTGGGCCCAGGGAGCTATATAACTACTTTACAAGCAACAAATACGTGTCTAGTGACAGTATCTTCTGTCTTGTTTCTCTCTCTTTTTTTCTTTTCCCTTCAGAGTAGAAAGTTTTCATCTGTTTTGTATTAGAACCAGGATGAGGCTTAGGTCAGTCAAGAAAAAACCCTCTGAGAATGATAGAGTGTTTGGCAGTGAAAGATCCCCAAATCTACATATGTGTGCCCAAACTAAAGTGGAAGAGGGAAGAAAAAAGCATAATTTTTGTATCAATATGTCTTTCTTGTTGCTTTTCTATTAAAAAATAAACTAAAAATAAAACTATTCCTTGTCATACGAGTCATCTTTATCCCACAAAAACGCTTCTGTATTTAGGAATAAATCAGAACTTTATTTTAACATGAGAGTCACACAACTTGTTTTGTAGAAGGGGAGAAGATACTCCAGGACAAGGAAACGCTCAACAAAAAATTGCACATCTTGAAAGACCTGGCAGGAGACTTGTACTCTGTGTGTGAATATACATTTGGAAAGGGATACGGGAATCAGTGGATGGCTGGAATATTTTGGCTGGGGATGGCACTGTCAGTATCTTAGGTGCTGCAAACCTTTATTGCTCCACAACACGGATTTACATCAGTGTGCAATGGGCCCAGGACCTCTCCCAGGAATGGTGTTACCTCACCAGTGGATGTGTTGGTTGCAGTGATGATATTCCTGGCAGGCTGATCCATGCACTGATAGAGCTGCGACTTGGAGAGGGCAGCATGTCTGTCATTCTATCAAGAATAGATAAGCCATAGTGGAAATGAAAAACAGAAACCAAGGCCTGTGGTCAGGCAACAAAACTGTCTGGTAAAACTTACTGAAGCCTGAGCTGCTAAAGAATTCGGAGCTAAATTTGGAATACAGCACTTTGCTAGAGGCATAAAAATCTCTGTTCACTGTTTTATTGACATGTGTTTCAATGACTTTAATGTAAATTTAGCAAAAACATAGAGGATTTGTGGATATAATTCCAGAAAATTGCTTTAATTTTCAGTGCTGTTTTTAGTAGCTGTGCTACTTACGTTGTTTGTTACTTTTGCTGGGGGTTTTTTTCCCTTCTCTTTTTTTCACTATGAAAATCAATATGCTGTTCTGGAGAAACACTAACTGCAATACTGTTTGCTAAAGAGAAACATAGTTCTGAATTTTTCTGTTCTTTTTTTCTCAGGCATTTCCAGCAGAAATCAAAAAGGGGAAAAGAGAAGACTTGTTCATGTATGATGAAACTCTAATATTATAGAACCTGTTTTGCAACATGTATCATACAGGAATGTGTGGGGGTTTTCCCTAAAAGATCAAAAGCCTGGTAATGCTTACTTGCTTTCAGGTTCCACTACAAGCTCAGCCAATCTTTCTCTGAAAGCCCCTAAACTGTGGAGATTTAGGTAACTGTGGGCAAGACTGAACCCACTTCTGAGGGGAAAGAGGATGCTTCTTTTGTGTTTCGTTGTGACTGGAGTTTTGGTGGTGGATGTGAAAGAGACTGAAATATTTTGTTTCAATTTTGCTTTGAACTTTTGGATTTTCTTTTGTAAAGGAGTTGAAACTGAATAAAATATGTTTCTTATTCTCCTTGCAAGGGATTGCACACAGAAGACATCTAAGCAGAGTCCTGGGTGCTGTCTAGTGGGCACCAGAAGTTTGTGGATGAAGCAGGGAAGCCATGAAGTGCTATACACTGACAACTTGGATACGGTATACCAGGGGAAATCCAGAGACAACTGTTTCCAGGTCTAACTATACCAGCATCAGCCTTCCATTGGAATGTATTTGTCACAAACTCATAGGAAAACCTCTCTCCAGACCAGGGTAAGGAAGCGAGGCCTGCAAGCTCAGACTTGGTTATCTCTTATGTCCATGTTTATCTCCATCCCCTTTCAGAAACATATATGCTAAAATCTGGATTGTATGCTCTGAAATGATCTCAAAAGACATACCAAGATTGTTTTCTGGTGCAGAAAACAATGTATAATTTCATAGGGCTGTACTACCATTCCAGCACTTTTTCAATACAAAATTTGCTCTTACTCTACTAAGACAAGCATGGAAATCTGTCATGATTCCTCTTACCCTCTGGTGTTTTGAACACTGCATAATAATAAACCAAAACCTGTGCAGACTGAAAAGCAGAGATGTAGTATCTCTTTGTGGGAGTGTAAAGTTTCATAAACCGTAGTAGGTGTCTAACTATGTTATCACCCCTTAAATGACAAAGAGTCTTTGGAGCTGCAAAGCAAAGCAAAGTAATACTTTTGAAGAACTTTCCTCCTGTGCTAAAACCAGCAACTCAACACTACCAAAGATATTTTGACACACCATCGATTTCTTCTGAAAGGTGATTAATCAATCTACCTCGCTGGTGTCAGTGAAAATCTATAGAACTTAACACTTTTTAAAAGTATTTAGATCTCTGAAAAGATTTTTTTGGTACCCAAGTTCATGCAACTTCATTGCCTATAATTAAGCGAATTTTATGGTAATATTCTGTCCCTTCATATATATATAAAAAAAGTAATATCTTGAATGTTTATTTCAAAGAAATTACCAAGAATTTATTTCAACAAGATTTTTAAAATGTTACACTGCTGGTAAAGTCTTATCTTGCTACAAGAAAATGTATGCCTTTGGGTAGCTAGGTCTTAAAGTCATTACTTTGCATTCAAAATTAGTCATTAAAAGTCTTCAGGTATTTTTCATATTCTTAAAATTGGACAGGTCAGTCTCATATTAGGTACATCACAGAACAGCTCTGTCTGAGGCCTAAACAAGGAATGTTGATCTCATTTGGAAATTTTATTTGTCAATAAAAGGTAAGCAAGTCTGTAAGTATGCTCACTTGAACCTAATAATAGAAAACATTTGCAAGTCAAAACACACTTATCAGCAAAACTTGAAAAGTGTTCACAAGCTTTTTTTGTCCTTTTGTTTATTGGCAATACAGTATCAAATGCTGCTTCTGACAGATAAAAAAATGACATGTATAGTACCTCTGTGTAAGAAATTCATAAAAGGCGAAGTATTTTTAACTGAAGAATAAATAAGTATGGTAAATACTAATATAGATAGCAATTATATCTAAAGGGTCATTTTGAATACTTCAATTGGACAAAAATATGGTTGCAATGAAGAATATCTCTTCTGAGTATGAAGCATTTTACACAGATTGTTGGTTTAAATAATTTTCAAGATTTAAAATAGAAAAGGGGAAAATCAGCGAAACACAGATTAAAGCTATTTTGCTAATCTGCTGCATTTCCCTTTACAACATCTGCATTCTCAGAATAAACTGCAAGTGGTACAGTGCAGTTGTTAGCAGGTCTGACACATTGTCGGTGTTTATGATGTCATACTACAAATTACCAAATATAGAAGTTTTTAAGCATCTTGCCTCACACTTAACTGAATATGGCAAAAATCAAGATGTTCATTGATAAATTTTAGCAAAAAATAATACACTTTACATGTTAAAATAAAAAGAATCACATGGAGAAAGGTCTCACTGTCATTAAATCGAATGTGAATAATAATTTCCTTCCGGGCACTAACATTCTCAAAAGGTCCGTTGTTGTTTCTTAAGGTGACCTGAAAGTATTTGTCATGGCTTTTTCTATGAGACTTAAAACAATAACTTCAGAGACAGATCGAATGAGAGGCCTAGTCAAGAAAACTGCCTTTCTTGGAAAAATACAAGTTTCTTCTTCATTTGAAGGAAATAAAATTACATCCCCATGTAACAAAAATGTTTCCAAAGGGAAAGCCAAAATCTACCTAAATTGTTAAAAAAAAAAAAAATCTGCTATGTTTATTTCACTGTTGATGTAGAGTATAAATTAAGGCCTCAGAAGAAGAGGGAAAGTGCATCTTTCAATTCGGCAGCCTTGGCATCAGAAGAAAGTGCTATATTGTTCTTCACACAAACCGTCCCCATTAGAGCTCAAGATGTTCTTTTCCTTTTAATCCTCATTTGTACCCCTTAGCCATTTGTTTAGAATTAAATTAACTGCAATTTGGAAAATGTGGATGAAAGGTAGTGCATTGAGTAGATATCACATGTTTCCTGAATAGTGCCTGTTCTGCCTCTTTCACAGCCATTCATTGTGCCTGAAAGGGTGTAGTGTGTGAATTGTTGGACTGTCACTCTGCAGTGAAGTCTAGTAGCCAGTATTACCATGGAAACAGCAGGAAAAAGACAATTAACAAAATGGTTCTGATTTTCCTTATTTCTTGGGGGAAGGGGTGTTCATTAGTGATTTTTTTGTTTTCTTTTGTTATTTTCCCAAAAGAAACACAGGGTAAGGGAGGAATATTCTTGTTAAATTAGACATTGTCATCACTGCAGGCCTAGTAATGCAACAGAAATGTGTGTTTGTGCAATAAAATGTGAGCTCCTAAGTGTTGTCTAGTCTTATTCCTCCCTTTCTCATCACAGAAAAGAAGTCTCAAAATATTCTTAGGTGAGCGACTGTTAATGAGCAGAGCCTGTGAGTTTAACCCTCACACATTCATTGGACTTTTAATTAGTCCCTCTCAGAATCACTCCTATGACAGAAACACAATATATGCCTGAGAGGGGTTTAAACCAAAAGGGGGCTCTCTTTAGATTTTTAGCAATAGTTTAAAATCAAATAAGTTGGAGGGAAGGGCTGTGGGCTGCTGTAAAAGGCAGATTTTTCTGCCTGAAGGACATTCCAGTGCAGGGGTCCAGCTATAATTTCAAGTCAGTCAAGTTCACATTCTGCATCCAGAAGCACATAAAACAAAGGGGAGAAACTCAGGCTCTTAAAAACATCTCTGCCTTCAAAATTGTTATTTCTCCCTAACAGTGTTAGTGACTTTTACAAATTGTAATTAAAGGAAAAAAACCTGATGCATATTCTATGCTAACACTTTATGTCAAACATTCCCAAATACTGAATTCCAGGTCGTGTTCATGTTGCACATATACAGGGGCTTCAGAAACAAAAAGAACTCTTCTCCCTGCTTATACAGATGCAGCCAAGATCATTACCCCTCATTTTCATTTATTGATCCTTTCCATTGTAGGAGCAAAACACATAGCAGAAAAACTGATGGTGAGCATTGTGATTAGACAAACTCGGCTTCTTTATGCTTAGTTGCAACAAAATTTCATGTGCTACTGCTAGGTTTCTCTACTCATATACCAAAAAAAGACACTCAGTTGTCTAACACTGTTTGTTAAACACACCCTGATAAGTGTATTTTGTAATATATCATGCATGTTGTTGGAACAGTTCTGCTCTGTATTGTGTATTTGAATAGCACCTATGCCTTTGGGAACAAGGACTCTCCTGGATCTCTAGACTGCACTGAGCAGTTATTAAACTATAAGAATAGTTGGCTTGGGTTTTTTGAGGCAGAGGTTGCTGTGGTCATACATTTGCTCTCTAAATAGCAACATGGAAAAGAAATTGACCTGCTTTTTTGTCCAGCAAAGTGAATTATTTACAGGAGTGCGTTGTATTTGAAGAAAGGTGAACAGTGAAGGAATAAAATGACAGAACACATACTAAGGACATAGTGCAGAGATTTGGGATGAGCTAAAAGCAGAAAGGAGAATAACAAGA
Organism: Corvus brachyrhynchos; assembly: GCF_000691975.1. NCBI lineage: Eukaryota > Metazoa > Chordata > Aves > Passeriformes > Corvidae > Corvus > Corvus brachyrhynchos. Next base: position 7,266,101 of record NW_008239547.1, on the reverse strand, counting down.
GGGAAAAAATTAGATGGAAAGTCCTAGTCACTGTTTGTCCATCCTAGGTAAATACAACATCTCTGAAACAGTGAAGGGCAAGCCTAGGGAAGAGAAGCTGAAGGCATGCCCTGACTCAAAGGATATACTCCAGCAGCGTTCAAGTAGATGTCTAATAGGGGAAAAGCAGGAAAAGAAAGTTGTAAGAACAAAAGTTGAAGCAGCCATCAGGTTATCTGATTAATATAACACTGTATAGCCTCAGACTTAATAAATCTGTGAAGTAGAAAGATGAAGGGAAGACATGGTTTTTTAAAGCATAGCAGTGAACTAAGGCAATGTTTTGCATTACTGGCTTACAGGAGAATCAGTGTGCATGTAACTGTAAGTGGAATTTAGCACTGAAGAAATACATTTTAATGCCATCTCATGGGCAAAATTAGTTTCTGGTTTTGTTTTTTTTTTAGTGTCTGATTAAGGAATTTTCTGTAGTCCTTGAGCTCTGACCTAGCAGCCTTTTAGCAATGTTATTAATATCAGTCATGAAATAGGCTGTTGTTGATGAAATCAATGAGCAATCTTGGCTTTAGATTATAACATAGATGTCAGCAGAAACCCCAGAAATGCAAACATCAAACTCTTTACTTAGAGATAAACCATCCTAAGATAGGCTTTTTTTCCCACTTCCCTTCACTGTCATTATGATTCCAACAATGCTCCATTCACTCCCACAAACTGTTTTACTTTAATTATTGGTTGAGGTAATTGGTGTTTTCACTGAGCTCAGCATGTCCTGTGCTTTACTGAGTCCTTAGCATTAACACTAATGCACTTGGAATCCAATACTTTATAGGTTTTCCTGGGGTTTAACTTCTTCAGGAGTGAAGCACAGGCTTTCCCATCTTACTTAAAGATCACACAATCCAAATAATGAGAAAGGAGGGAAACAGCACTAGGTAAAAATCTGAAGAGTTGTCATAAGCTTACTTTAGCCCCAGTCAAATAAACCATGTTTATTTGTTTGCTAAGTATGGAGGGTAATTAAGGGTAAAAGTAATTAATGAACTTCTCTGGGACCAGTTATGCCAAAGTACGTCCATATTTTGTGCCTGCTTGAATTGTGGACTCAAATACCCAAAGCATTCACAGACATTTATTTGGGCATGTGTGGAAACACATATTATTTGATCTGGTATGCACGTATGTAGCTATTCTCATAACTAATGTGGAAATTTATATGAGATTGCTTAAGGCTGACTTTGTGAAAAAAGCCGTTAGGTTTTTTGATAATTCTACTTTAGCGTACATAAATCTTTCTATCCATCATAGTCTTGATTGCCTTGTTTTTTATTTTTTTAAATATTATTTTGGATTTCAGTGAACTCTCAAGTCTCATCAGTAATATGCTGTCTGAAAACAATGTTTAGGTAGTTTAGATATCTTAGAATTATTATTGTTTAAAAACTCCTGAAAACAAAAAGATAGCTATATTAATGACTTGAAATATTGCCAGGAACAGTAAAAGAGCAAGAACCTTCAGTCTGCTATCATGATCTCCTATGCACATTCTGGAGGTAAAAATGGTGTCAGTTTTGACAACACTTTTATCAACACAACTTCAGGAAACTCTTACCCTTCAGGTAAGTATCCTTTGTAGGAAGAAGACCTCAACCAATGCCTGTCAAAAGAAGATTAACTAGTGGCAGACAGTTTTCAAAGGAAGCTGTAAACTTAATTGTGTCTTGAAATGATTGTTTTCTCTTTTTGTTTTCATTTTTTTTTTTTCCCACAAGAACACTGCATATAAAACTCCTGTTTTCATACTCTTTCCTGTTGGAAAAGACCATTGCAACTTTCCACGGAAATCTGTGCAGTGATACCAGTCACATAATAGATTGTCTATTACAACAATAATTTGCTCATTTTTATAGTGAGTGGAGTAGCCCATTTGCTTCCACTGAGGAGGCACAGTGAGATTGCTACAGCACTGGCAAGTTGGTTATGAAGGAACATGTTCCTTCCACTTTCCATGTTGTAGAGCAGACACTTCCCAGGCCTACCCACGGATGTATGGGAAAAGTTCTTCACTAGTGTTTAAGTTCTCATGTTAACCAAGGCCATTTTTCACTACACAGATGTAGGAAAGTGTCACGATGAGTGATATTTTAAGGCTCCTTTATAATGCCAGAAGTAAAGTAGCCGTAATTTGAATGAGAGGTATTCCCCAAGGGTATGGATGAAACATCAAACAATTACGGACATCTGGCCTGGGTCCAGGAGAGGAGCTGATTGTAGAAGGATCACAAAGCTAGTTTTTATGTGTCAGTAGGACACATGTAGGATTCCATGCCAGCAGAAATCCAAAGATCTGTTGTCACAATCCTACCCATGGAAAGAAATAAAAAACAAAAAACAGAGAGAGAGAGCTAATTGGAATTTTTCTGAAATTAGATCATATTGTTTATTTTTGTAGAGATGCTGTACTAACAGAATGCATTACCTGTCAAATGTGCTTCCACCATCCTGCAGATTTTCATTCTTTTCTCAAAGAGCAAAGCCGCTCCAAAGCAACATTCCTATGTAATTATATATTCAATTAAAGTAAAGCTGCCCTAACAGCAGCTGAGTTCTCCATAATTGTTTGATGTCATGAAAAACAAACAACTCCCCAAAGAATAATGAGTCAACATCTGTTCTTTCCCCCTCTTCCCCTCCTGGTTCTTCTGGTAGCTGAGGGAATCTTCATTTGGGGCTGCTCAAACAATCCTGGGCCAACTTCATCCTTGGTGTAATTTCAGTGAAGTGAGTGCTGCTGCACAAGGTTTTAATCTGGTCTCATTATTTTAAACCAATGTTTAAATGTGCCACAAACAGTAATGTTAAAAAAAAAGTCTGTAAAACTTTTATGGATCCATTCTTCAACCTCTATCTAGTCAAAATCATGGTTTAAACAGCCATGATAGAATCCAGAAGAAATTTAGACCTTATATAACACTGTACTACAAAAATATATATATGTACAAAAAGAGTTTTTATTCATTCAATGCTACAAAAAGTTTTTATTCATTCAATGCTACATTTATGGAGATGAAAAACTTCTCATCTTATCATAAAAATTTTGAGAAATTAAATTTTTAGACAAGTATCAACATTTGAACCTTAAGGTAATGTCTAACTGGAAATTAACAACAGTACATTAAGAGAGATTTGATTAAAGGAAAGATGACATAGACAATGCCCAAAATTCAAGCAATTTAATATGTAAGTAATTCTCTGTTTTAAAGGTTTGCTAGTAGTTATTTATGGGGAAAAAATAAACCTTAGTACACTAACATAAAATCAAAAAGAAATTTGTATAAAGTGACTTTTTTACTTCATCTGGGCCAGTACAAGAAAGCACTTTTCATGACATGAAAAAATATGTCTTCAGTCATGTTTTATATATTCCAGTGTTGGAAACTTTACAATTCTCTGCAGATCATTTCCAGTCTTTCCAAGCTTTTTACCATTTGGATTTTTTCTGACACCTACTATGTCTGTTTCTTGATTTATTTTGAGCACATTTTTTCCTATCATAGCCCTCATAGGCTATTATTTTCCATTGTACAACAGTTTTGAAGACTATTGTCCTCACTTCTTCATGCTGGAACCATTCCTCCATGAATCTGATATTTGGTTGATGATTAAGACTTTCATCTCCTCTCCTGAAGTAACTAAATTAACTCCTGATTCTTCATTCCATACTGTGTAGTCAATTATTCCTAAATTGGGCATTTTCTACCAGGCTTTATTCCATTTTGTTCTCTTTTTCTTCAGTCTGCTATTGCCATTTTGAATTCCAGTCTATTTTTTCCCAGTGTATATTAAAGTCCCTCTCAACTTCATGACACATGTGGGCTTAACACAGGTTTCTGTCTATTTAGGTTATTAGTAAAACTCTCAGTAGAAACAGATCTGGACAGAATCCTGGAGAACAGCTAATTGTTTGCTTTTTGCTTGACAGTGAGTCATTGACAGATATGCTCTAAGTTAAAATTCTGACTTCCTCCCCTCAGTCATGTGTATCTGAATTGCTGACAATTTCCAGAAGTTTTAAAAACCTTGATGTGTTTTTCATTATTTCATTATTTCGTTATTCTGGTAGTTATGTATTCCATATTAATTACTACACATAGGCTGTCACACACAAAAGCTCATACTTTTTATTTATTGCTTTTGTTTAGTACAATGCTCCATTTCTTCACACAATTAAAGTGCACCAATACTTTATGGCCTTTAAAGAAGAGGGCAGTGTTTGCAGAGATTTGCTCCTTTTTTTTTCCAGGGTTCCTATAGCCCAGTAGAAGACTTTGGCTATGAACTTTTATCCTATTTATTGTTTTTTATTTGTACAGAAAATTAATGATGTCTCTAGGTAGATTAACATAGAGCAAACATTTGTCAGCAACTGCTTACTGTGCAATAGAGGACTTTTTCAGCACATGGCCAGAGCTCCACAAGGGACAACAGTAAATGAAAAAGGAGGCAGCAACAATATGGTTATGAATACATTGCCAATTTGTAAAAGAAAAGCTTTGAGTGTTTTTTCCTTTGTTTTTTATCCCCTGAAGTGTAGTGCACATGGGCATTTCTAAGTAGATCTGGGCAGGCCTGCAGAAAAATCAAAACTTAGACAAGCCAAAGACCTGGCTGTTTTCCACAAGTGAAAATACAAGCCAAGCTGACAAAATTGGCTGCCCATTAAAAAAATGGAAACAAAAACCAAAACCAAAACCAAAACCAAAACCCAAAAACCAAAACCAAAACCAAACCAAAACAAAAAAAAAGGCAACGACAACAAAAACCCAAACCAAAACAAAATTCTATAATTCTGTGTAAAGATACATAAATTGAATATGACCAGGAGGAAATCATACCAAATTATTGTCTTTATTCACAGATGTGAAGCCGAGGCAAGCCTTGTAACTCAACAGGATCTCAAATTAAGCTTCCCTTAAACCTAGTCTAACTTTATGTTCTGTAAATTTATATAATTAAAGAAGGATAACAGGAACTTTAATGTCAACACAATCAGGTCCCAGGAACAAGTAAATCAGCTTTTTATTGGAATAAACAGTTCTTACACAGCATAGAATTACACCTTTTACAGAAAAGGAAGTTAGAGAGACATAGAAGGATGAAAGAGGAGCCTGTTAGAGACCTGATAATTAAAAGGGTCTTTTTGAAACACAAACAGAAGATTATGACTTGAGTTAAAGAAATACCAGTGCTTATATATGCACTTACTATCAAGAAACGGCTTTCTATTTAACTAAAACAATGTTTATGAAGAAAAATAAGATGGGCTATACACAGAAATATTTTCAAAACAAAGCGTTGTTCATGCATTTCCATAAAAAATTTGGGCTGTTTAGAAGTGTCCCTTTTAAATTATCATGGACTAAATCAGAGACTAGAACTAAAATGTAGCTACACTCTGAAAGATAATGGCAGTGGAGGCTGCTCTTGTTTATGTGTGCTGTTCACATTTACTCTGCAAACGTATAGTTCAGTTTAATTAGCATGTGATTGAAAAGTGTTGACGTCTTGTGTTCTGTGTTGCTAAAGGGATTTCTTCAAACTGGGGAATATGTAAATTCCTTGAAGAATTGTTTATACTACCAGAATGGCTTTTAAGTAATTTTGATGACAAGAATTAAAGTAGGCAGTCAACATAGTTATTTTGAGGATTTAATATAGTTGTGAACACAAGAGTGTAAATAACTTTTGCAAGGAGCTGAAGCAGACTGTGAAAACAGCTGTACAAATTTTTTATTTTTTAATTTCCTTCTAGTTTATGGAACAGTAGAGTTTAATTGCAGCTGTTGTCCCTTCTCATTTCTGGCAGCTTAAAATAAGATGAATAAATGTGAAAAAAGCTACCTCTCCTTCGAAGCTCTGAGTATAATTTAAAACAGAAAAGATTTTAAAATTTCTGTGTGATTCTTTTCTGGGCTATAAAAACAGTAAATGTCTGTAACTTCATTTGTTTCACAAAGTATATTTCTGATTCGCTGTGGTTTTATAGGAGTAAAATATGGATTAAACAGTAAATCACACTTCTTTGAAGACTGCATATTTTTAATTGTCTGCATGGCAGAGGCAAAGTACTGTCAAAGGCTTGCATAGTTCAGAAAACTCTAGAAATATATGGACATTGAAATTTCCACTCCACAGAAAGACTTGCAGCTTCAGAATCAATTTTATTCTGAACCAGAGTGAAAAAAGAAAAAATTAAAATGTTAGACTGAAATGTTTTTTGGGCTTATAATATTTGGGAAAAAAGACTAAAGTGAAAGTCCTTGAAGAAATAAAAACATAAAAAAAATAAAAGTTCTTGTCATGAGAATGTCAAATATTTAGCTGTTTATTTTCAAATTGGAAATGAAATTAACGATGATTGCAGGGTTCTTTAGTTATATCCTAATGTACAGATGTTGATAATCACGAGCTGTATGGGAGCATGCAAGAGCCAGTGGCAGCAGCTGCAGCCATCAAGATAAACTGCAGAGTCTGGGGAGGTTACTGGTAAGCCTTCCTCATTTGTGAGGGTGATTTCTTGTCCACAATACTGACCCAACAAAGTCCAAAAATATCTCAGTGGAGAGGCTTGTACCTTTTTAGGCAGAATCTAAGCTGAAGTGTTCCTCTAATTTGGGTCTGTTAAAGATTCTAGTCATGAGGTCTAAGACAGCTTCCTCAGCATCCTTAGGACAATGCAGAATCATTCATCTGTTGTAGCCAGATGCTTATGATAGAAATCTTTTTTTCTTTTTTTTTCACATTAGATCTGTCTGCTGAGGAGTTTGGATCAATAGATGTTTTACTTTTATGTGGGTAAAGTTAGGTGAAGTTACACTGCCTTTAAATGTCAGAATAAACCATGCAGGAGAGAAAATCCCTTTTTGGTGTATTAGCCAAATAATAACGCTTTGAATCAATTGTGTTCATTGGGTCAAATTGCACTAATAGATGATGTAGTTGTACAAAAATTATTTTTCCTCAAAACCAAAGTTAACCTACCTCACCAAACTACACATTATACTAGCTAAGTATTATATTTGCCAGGCCCTGCTCTTTTCTTTGGAATACCTCTGAATGTCCCCTGCCACTGAGGTACAGGGAACTGCTGGAGACTTGAGTTCTATCCCCAGCTTTTTCGCTCTATCCATCAACAGAAACGCTGGTGGGTGTTCTTCAATAATTCTCATCAGTCAAGTGGGTTTAGATAAAACTTCAGTAAAATCACAATGAGCACTGCTCCCTCTGAACAAAGGGCAGTTCAAAGAGGGAGTGGAAAAAAATTAACACCATGATGTCTTATATTGAGAACATAAATCAGGCTGTGATAAAGGAGAGGGGAAAAGATATGGGAAGATAAGGGAAACAGAAAAGACTCTATAATGGATCAGCTTCCTCAACTAGTTCTAGAAAATGTGAACCCAGAAAACCAAGTAGATCCAGCCCCTTAAAATCAATAAAAATTTCTATTTACTTAAGTGGTGCCACATCACAGGCTCTTTTCATCCTTAAACCTTGGAGAGATACTAGGATAAGACAGCTGCCTAACCACATGAAAGAAAACTCTGCTCTACCAAGTCTAAGATTAATTTAAATTTAAGGAATTTTGGTAAATACTTAAGTTACCCTGTATCTCTTACCTAACAGGCCCATAATGAATAGCTTAACAGGTGATAAATAAGTGTTCCAGGGTGAAAATCTATCCAAGTGCAGACAGCATTTTGTTATAATAGACACAAGTAATCAGTCACAATAGTAACAGTAAGAAACAAAAATAGTACTTTTTTTACTTGCAGCTACATTTTCTTTTGTTCACATAGAAGACTACTCTTTATGGATTGCAACACCCGTCTTAGAAGCAATAAAATCCCATCTGACATTTTACAGACATTAGTTTGACTTCCAAAGGCATTTCTTAAAACTGCAAGCTTTGTGTGTCCAGTTCCTGGGGTTAATACTTTATATAAAATATACAGAATAATTCCTGATCTTTTCAATACATATTGGTTTCATGAGGTTTAGAAAGTGAGGAAGGAAGAAATCCTACCATTAATCTACAGTGTTGATCATTCTGACATGTCAGGATTTAAAATTGGTAGATGAAATTCCAGAGATGCTTTAAAAAGAAGGTTAACATTTACTAATATATTGAAAAAAGATAATCTTCTGTCTTCAGCAGCAGCCAGCATAATCAAGTGGTTCTGCTTTTCTTTCAACTGTTCTAAGACACAAACTATGTCTGCTGGGGAGCATAGTCACCCATACACTGGTTCCCAAAAGGAATGGAAATGCAGTGAAATTTCAGTGTGCTACAGGGATTGGCTTGATCTTGGCTGCCTAACTGACTTAAGAAAGACTCATATTTAGGACTGAACAATCACAATTTTTTCTACTGCAGAAGTGTTCAGCCAAACTACTGGTTCCCACTGCATAGAGTAAATAAAATTTAAATTTAGAGTCTTATCATAATATCAGCTTTTGTACCTGTGCTACAGGAACAGATGGAGTATGGGAAAAATTTGAAGTGTTAATTGATTTTGTTTGAATCCTGTTACCCTCTGTTTGGTGTGAATTGTTGAGTTGTCAAAACATTAAGTTATATAAGGAATGGAGCAGAGAATAAACAAAAATATAATTCTATTGGTATGAGAGGTGTATCTTCTGCTAATATACCATGTTCACACTAGTTATCCTATCTCAGACTGCTAAAAAATAAGCAGAATAACAAAAGACCAATAAAAATTAAAGAAAAACCCTGTTCTCAGAAACTAAAAATTAGTTTTGCTTTCCTTAGGAAAGAGACAAAAATACAGAATTTCTTTTACAGGAAATTTGTGGAGCTCAAATATTTAAGTACATTTACATAGGCTGAGAAAAAAAATGTACAGGAATATGAGTATCTTGGGGTTTGATAATTACCCCCAAAAGCAATAAAAGGAGCATTTATCTTTGCACTTCCCAAATGTAACTATCAGAAATTAAGATCTAATGTGGGGAAAGAGATAATTTGCTCCTCCTGTGAAGTCCTGTCACCTTCCTCAGATGCACATGATATAGGGAGTTTATGTAGATAAGGTTTAGAATGATATAGTAAGATCCTATATAGAAGTTTCTGTATTTACATTTACCTAGGAAACTGTCAGTAGGACAAAATAAAGCACATGGAAACCTCCCAAAACTTCTGACTGCATCCTATGCATCATGTGTTTGATCACATGTAGTTCAGATTATAATCTGAAATAAAACTAAATGTCTCCACAGGATTACATGGAGTTTTCTCGTGTCAAATACTTGCACACTGAAGGCAGGAAAAATAAAAAAAGTGATAATTAACCAGGCTGAGATTAACACCTCTTCCACTATCATGTCTAACTTCAGTGCAATGCAGTGCTCCTTTGACAAAATATTAGAAACCAGATTTTAGGCCACAGTTTAGCTCAAAATTATTTCTCTAATTAAAAATTAAATTTCCCTTCAGGAAACTGACCTTCTGTCTGAAATTATTTTACCTCCATAATAATACTTTTGACCTATAAGAAAATATAAATGTTCTTTTACACCATAAGCAAATCATGAATTATTGAAGATAGAAATCAATAATGACGTTTGAGAAAAAACACTTTTTCTTTGTATTTCATCAATGCAGAATAGAAAAATACTGCAATGACTATGGGCGAATATGGGGATTAAAAATCCACTGTCAGAGCCACCTCAACATTAATTGCACAGTATAGAGCAGAAGTCTTTGCAAGATAGCAAATCAGATGACTCTACCTTAGCAAAGCTCACCCAAGAAACAAGCACAATCAATTGAACATTATGCATATAAATTTTTAAGGGGTGAATTAGTGCAACTTCAGGAATTTTTGTTGGTTTTGTTGTTGTTTGAAATATTTCTTTTTGTTTGCAGACATCTAAGCATAAGAAGTGTCTGGGGTTTTGTAATATTTCTTGAATGTCCCCTTTCCATTGTGAGATCTTTCAATATTATTCGTTTTAACTTTAATGAACAAAGAATTTGAAATCTGCTGGCAATTTGCTTGCTACTATGACTGAGATAATATGTTTTAATTAACTTTTGTACAGCCAGTTTTATTTTTTTTCCTCTGGAAAATGCAAAATGAGAACCTGTGGATCCCAATTACATGGGAAATTCCAGCTTCAGGGACACTGGTTGTTTCATAGAAATTTGTGGAAAAAAAGCACCATTACAAAGTAGTAAGTATTTGTCAATTTTTGTGGGGTTTAGTCCTAGTTCTGCATGTAGAAAATTGCATTCATTCAATTGTAACAACTGTTCATTTTCTCCCTGTTTGTGTCTTTTATTGTTGAATCTTTTCTTTTGCAACATATCTGAACATTGCTTGCACTCCATAATGATATCCAGACCTTGAATCAGCTGATGAAGAATAGTGTATATGGCTGAAATAATCCTGGGAGCAGCTGGAATTGCTTAAAGCATTTCATAACTAAATACAGAATAAATACACGAAAGCTCTCTATTACGGTGACATTCTGAAAGAGGAGAAGGTGAAGAACCCAACGAAGCAGATCTTCCTATAACTTCCAATGCTGGAAATACAGGTTAGATAATCTGCTGTTTATTAGTATCTGGTTTTCTACCTTTCTCCCACAACAGCTACAGCTATTTTATGCTTCATTCCCTTTTTCTAGTGGCAGATCTACAATGGACTTATGGAAAGCAAGCTACATTGGCCATAGGACTCAAATACCATGACTCAAGGTACACATAAGGGATTCCCGTGTTTTATGAAAACATGAGAAATGTCTTTATTTTCCAAAGGAAGAATGATATCTGTGCAATTTTTAGCCTTATTTAAGAGTACTGTGATCACTTAGAATTGAGATAAGATAAATTAATTAAAATAGCTATTTTTTTTTTATTTTGTAGTAGCCTTGTAAAATTACCTGGTTTAGAATTTTCCTTTTAAAACATCCATTTACATAGTGACATTTTATAAAATGACATAACAGTTTGTTTAGTGTCCATAATATATTGCTGGATGAGGAAGACAACCATTACAATTTTCAGTGATATAGGGGCTTGGCTTTTATGTTAATTCTGACAACCATGTATTTTAAAATATTTCATCACAACTCTTATTGTTTATGGTGGCACTGGTTGAAACTATCCATTTAAGAAAACGCTAAGACATGGCAATAATAGCTTTTAAAAGAAACTTTACTGGCTGCAGACAGAGAAGAGTGAGTTAAATTCATCTACATTGATAAAGAGCTACTGGTTTGAGTGGATTGACCAGAGAGATGAAGTTGGCCCAGAGTGATGGAGAACTGCCAATAGAATGTCAGACCAAAATGAAGAACACATTCCCATTTATGGTATAGTCTGGAAATCTCCATAGATTTGACAAGTACTCAAGTATCTCTCCCTGTCAATATTCCCTTTTCTCTGCCCTATGCAAAACCTGAAATACATCAAGCAGAACAACTGTCTAATTACCAGTAGCTAAATGAAAGTTGTTCCTTGTCCTTAGTGCTAAAAATGGTCTTTATTTCAGTTTTTATTTCAGATCTGGACTGGTGAAAGGAAGGATGAAAGTGTGCAGAGCAAATCCCTGTGAAATCTGGTTTTTAATCTGGTTTTTAATCAGTTAACTGAGACTATGTTTTCTCAATTTGGGAAGATGAGTCAACTAATTTACTTTGTTCAGACACTGATTCCTATCCCAGATATTACATAAGGATCATTGCACTCTTATATAAGTAATAAACCTTACATTGTTAAGCACTGTATGGAAATTGTAAGGTACAGGACATTTTTAAGGACTGCAAGCACATCTACATAGTCGTATTGTGTGCATCTTCATTTTCTCTCTTGAACACTCAGATGGTACATGACAAAATTTGATTACTGGCAATCCGTAACTTGTTGATAAAAAATCTTCTTTTCAAGGTTTGTAACACGTTTCTTTTTTTGCTTTGTTTTTTTTTTGAATGCAAAACATTAAACTTTATTACTCATTTATTGCAACTAATTTTTATATAATTACTAATGTGTCCTGTGTGTGCCTCATCAGCACTGATTTCATAAAGGTAGTTTTAAAAACAGTGAAACAAAAGGCAACAGCAGGTTTTGGTCAGCCTCAGAAAGCATCACACCTGCTGGATTACAATGTAAAGAGAAAAGTGGAAAAACAGGTTTGCCAGGAGAGAGAACTGAGAAAAGCTTCTGCATGTATCTGAAGGAAATGGAGAACCAAAAATCATTTAATCCATAGAAAGTCAGATTTCCCGTCTTTGATATTGTCCCCTTTAATAGGAGATATTAAGAAAAACAAAGGAAACAAAATCCTGTCGTTCTTTTGAAGTTGAAAGAGGAGGTTATACTGTTTAGTAAAATGCCAGCCAGGTATTTTCCCCCACTTCTGAGCTTTGGCTCTCATCCAAAACATGACAAACCAAGCAAATGAAAATGTGGATGTGCCTTATCACTTTTGTTTTCTGTTTCATAAGGAACTCTAAATTATATTGGTGAGAGAGAAGGATGTTAATCGAGCAAAATCATCTATGGTAAAATATACCTTTTATATCATAACCTGCTAATTTTGTTGTTGTTCAAGTGCTGCAACTGAACTGGTCTTGTAGCTTTAGAAAACAGTTTAGAAAATAGCAAGTGCTCTTCAGACTGCACAAAGTTAACATAACTTTAAAGTTTGTTCCTTCTATTAAATGAATGGGAAATATTACCTGAATTTCAATAGAGCCAGAGCCACACCTTCACTGACATGAATTTCAAGGCACTTTCTTGAAACTCTAATAATTACATTAGTGATACCCAGGGAGATCTTCAGTATTTGCCTTGATAGTGAGGATTTAAAAGAAGAAAGCTAGGTCTCAAAGGAAGTGCAAGTATTTTAAATAGTACAAAAGACATGTTTTAATATTTCAAAAGCTCGGGAAAAAAAAAAAATGTAATACAGAAATACTTCTTCCAAAAAAGAGATTCATGCCTATTTTAATGTCCTGCTCACTGTGCCAGAGGATATGTTGAGAATTATATCCTTCTAGAACCTCTCTATCACCTGCACAAAATGGACTTTCATTGTTTCCTGCCAAGGATACTGAGTTGCTGATTTCCTGTAGAAAAGCTGTGTCCAGACTGAAGACTGGGGAAAGCTTGAACATGAACATATGGAACACTCCTCAGTTGTACAAAAGACCATCCTAGTGGCTGTTTTCTGCACCTCCTGCTCAATAAACTAATTCAGCTTGATTGAAGAAGTACAAGGTGTTTAGAGTAGTCAGCACAGTGCTGCAGTTAATGTAAAAACATGTCAGTAATTCTACAGGGAATTAATCAGTAAGATGAGAAATTATCAACAGGTCTTACATCAATTTTTGAAAGAATAAAAGTAACTAATATTCTTATATTTCATTTTAAAGTGACAGAAAAATAGCCCTGAGAGGGGAACATGGAGGGAGTTAAAAGCAGATACTTTCTAAGCAAATAATTATAATTTAATTGCAATATTGTAGAGAAAAAATATGCATTGTATTTGATTTGAATGTATAGCATATACACTTTGTGCTTAATAATCATTTTCAGTAAAAAAAATAAACCAGGATAAAATATTACCTGAGTGCCCAATGCCTCCTTAAAGAGAAGATGGAAAGAGATTGTCTAAGGTTCACATTAAAATATCTATAATGAAAAGGAATAAAAGTTAATACCATCATATAGGCTTCTTTTACACTAACTTCTGAATATTATTACCTTTTCAGATTACAATAGCTGCAAAAATGACTTGGGCAAGTCTTCCATGAAGAGTTTTACAGCAGACAAATCAGGCATTTAATGATACAGAGCATTGCCTTTAGATATGTCTGAACTGCAGTCAGGTGTCATTGAAACCTCAGGAGCTTAGATACTGAGAGAAACAAAAATATGGGAAGTGGACTTCAGCATAAACTACAAAAAGTTTTCTTGTGATCCGGTGTATATATTTGGCAACTAAAACCCATGCTGTTTAAATCACTTAATTATAGCATAGTCATGCCCTGGGGTAAAAATACATTGCATTCACAAACTGGAATCTGCAGCAAAATGACTGTGAGTCTACTGTCTATTGGATATTGAAAGGGCACTGGGAAGTTTCCCTCACCTAATTTTAAATGTCTAAATTTAATCCCCTTATACTCCCCACGCAGCCTAGGCACATCCAGAGGTGTGCCACTTCACTGCTTGCACTTGCCTGCATTGCAATGGACTGAATCACACTCTCCAGGTACTTATTTTTCCCCCCACCAACCAAGAAGAAAATCATGGGAGTCTTGTTTCAGCCTTGGCTATCTCAGGGCAAAGCAATCCCACACAATACAACAGCATAAACCTTTGAAAATAGGAGTACTCAGTAACAGTTGAACACTGGAAACTGGTGAGAGGGAATTTGGTTTTGAACTGAATAAGGGTCAGGAAATCATATAAAAGAGTTCAAATTATATTGTCACAAAAAATGCATCTGTTTAGTTGCACATTTCATTTGTTATGATGTGTATATAACTGAAATCCAACTCCTTTTCCTACAGCAATTGCTTCCTCTGATGGGGGTTAATTATCTTATAATCACAGTGCAAATTAACTGAGATGGTGACACGTTTTACTTTTTCAACTTCCAGACATAGTACCTGGGATGTAATCAACTTAACACAATGCCAGTGCAGTCCAGAGGATTACATCACTGATAGATTTGGCTACTGACTCATAAAAATGTTTTATTTGTGAACAAACTCTGACTTATTCAGATCAGAACTGCAGATGTTAAAAAAAATTAGAGCATAAAAAAACAAAGGAATGTATCTTTCCATGTGAAGTGACAGCAAGCAGAAGGTTGCAAATATTGGCTTTCACTTCTAAATGGTGATGAGTTCCAGGTTTAGAATCCATATATAAAGAGCAGGAGATGCTCTAGGAAGCAAATGCAAAGAGATACAGATCAGTCTGAGGACTTGTGTATACTTTAGACTTGAGGAATATTTGTATATTCAAAAGTTGATTCATTTTTCTCAGATATAGAAAATGATCTAGTAAAAATACAGTTCTTTCACTTGAAAATATTGCCTTTCCTGAAAATTTGGATAAGTGCTATAAGCTGTTAGCTCTTGTAGTCATTGAGGGGTTACTTACCTCACCTAACTTTAGCCAGCAAAGAGTTAGAGATCAAGATATCTGCTCTAAACTGGTATTTGTCATAAACAAAACCTGACAAAGGGAGGAAAAACCAAATAATATGATGACTTTTTATTTTTGGAGATTAAATTCCTGATTTCCTCTAGTAAAACTCTATATCTTCTCACTGATTTACACAGAGATCAGTATATTATGCTGTTTCCATGAAAATACAGACCAATGATAAAGTTTGAAAAAAACTTCATCTTCTGTTTTTGACTTCACACTCTTAGTCACATATGTCCAGATATACTTATGAAACAATTCAGTCTCTAGTTTTATATAGTAATATGCATGTTCTAGTTTACAACAAGTACAAGATATATCAAAACGTGAAATGATAGCATTACAGCTACAGTAAGAGCCAATATTAAGTAGATAAGAGATGCACACCATAACAGTGATATGTAGGAAAAAGAGAAAATATTCCTGTCTTAGTTCATTACTAAACCCCTCCAGCTGGTTTTCTTGGCAAGGAGTAGCAGAAGAAAAGCTACATGGAAGATGCAGCTTAAATTGCACAATCTTGAAAATGTAAATCTACTTGCAAAAAATGTATAAACCCTATAGAAAGACTGGATTCTGCCAAGTGACTCATTATTTTAATGACTTCCTGCTCTAATGCACTTCCTCTCTTTTCCTTCGTGCAAACTGCTCTAATCCCTGTTAAGGATTTAGCCTTACAATGAAGCTTTTATAACTTTCTGGAGCCTTGTCATGTTGGCATATGGGTCATTCCCTTTATGTCAGGACAAGAAGAAGGTGAAGAACAGTTGTCCTGTGGTATAAGGAAAAGTTCAAAGCAGAACTGGCCAAGTATCACTCTGAAATACAGAGTGAGTTGGTTTTTTCCCTTAGGAGCTGAATGCTGGCAGGTAGCAAGCGTGGAGAAAACCTGAACATGTTTCAATGCTATCTCTTCCAGCAGATGTCACTAAGAGGCAATGCTGTTTATAGAATGGCCAAATTGGAGACAAGCAGGTATTTTTAAATCACAAAAGTATGGAAAAGCTTTTCCTAGCTATCAAAGAAATGTTTCAACACTGAAACATTTTTTAGCTCCCAAATAGGACTTTACTTTGGATCCAGGTCTGGAAATAAACTCCTGGTTTCCACTACATTTCAAAGGTTATGGTAATATATACTCTTTACAGGAAACTGCATGGAGATCAGGAGACAAGCTGAGTGCCATTGCTAAGGAAATAGTGAAGGTTTAAAAGAAAAAAAGGTGTCTTAATCTCTATAAATTGTGTATTTCTAAAGAAGGAAATGACAAGAATTTTTGAATACTGCAAAGGCATACATTGTTGTTGTTATTATGATTAAAAAAACCAAATATTTGGAGTATACGAGAAGAAAAAAAATAATGGTGATTATTTCCCAGGTGAATATCATGCTTGTGTAAGCTCTCTAAGACAAGGAACACCTCTGCTGTTTGGCTGTGCAGCATCCAGCACACTGAAGTCTCAGCCCATGAGAGTTACTCTGGTGTTGCTGTGACATCTATTAACAGGGTCAATTGCAAACAGAAGATGGACCATTATGTCAGGTCATGGATTAATCCCCATATGGTTTTAATAAGAACAAAGCATAGGCTACACTTCTATTTGCTGTTGTTCAATCTACTCTCCTTAGCAGGCACACCTTTTGCATGAATTCTTCATGTGTTTCTGTTCATGGGTAGAGTTTGAGGTCAGAGATGGGAGCAAGGAACATACAAAGAAAGAGAGCAAAAAGGTTCCAAGACAAAGCTAACACTTTCCCCTCCAAAGGAGGAGAGCCTGCAGCCCCAAGAGTACAGCCAGATGCTTAGAGGTCTGCAACAGAAACACCCAGCTAATGGTGTGAGAACAGTGTGAACAGATGGTCCTACAGCACTCTCATATTCCCTACATCTACACCCACCACCACCTGCTGTCTAATCCCCTTCCATTATCCAGCTTCCTAGTAACAAATTATTACATTCTCACCTTTTATTTGTTTTTATATCACATCAAGCCCATCTATGCTCAATCTGGGTTTATACTACAAAACTTTGTGTTGTTTTAGGGTTCCTGACTTTCTAGAGCTGTGAGAGGAAAGTCAGGCCCTCAGTTTCATTTATATATAACCTAATGTGCAATCTGCCCTATTTTCTGCCCTTTTAAAAGACATACGAGGAAACACATACTAGAAGGGAAACAGAAAAATATCTTATAAGCATGCTGTGCAAGGTTAGTAAGCTTGCTGTCTCATTTTTCCTGTCTGTAGCCTCACAGCACTTTAATTAAAAATGCCAAAAAACCTAAAGATGCCTTGAAGAATACAAATTCAGTTTCTTGGATTTTTTTTCACATGGGTATGGTCCTGACAAACATCTGTGTCTCATCAAGAATTTGTCTTCATAAGGAGGTCCTTAGTATGCCCGTAATTGTGGGTTATGACTGTCCAAATTCTGAAGACTGCAAATGTCAGCAGTTTGTAAAAGCACCACAGCCTCCCAATTTTAGAAAGGTCAGTAGGACCCTATTACAGTCAAATGTTCTCTGCAGGCTTCATAATTCAAACCTCTATTATTCTTTGCTCTCTATTCCTCTTCCTTATTCCTTTTCCAAACACCCTGTATGAATAAAAGGATCATCATTTCAGCGGAATGCAGCTACCCCTTGGATGGAAGGAATCAGTTCAGGGCCAGTAGCACTACAGTACACAACCATTTCCAGCAGCCAAAATCTGCCCTTGGACACAAGTCAGTGGAAACATGCACATTCAGTGGTAGACTCTGGCCCCAGAGTAACAAGAGTAACTAGAGTGCCTGAAACTGCCAAAGAGATTTAAGCTGGCAGAATATATTTAACCCAATTTGGCATGTGGTCAGGATACTAGAAGCTAATAGCTCATTGCTTAAAAGAGGTGGTTCTTTGTTTAATACATTAAACATTAATACATTAGAAATGTTCATTATATTGGCTTCATATCTCATCTGCTAGCTCCAAAATAAAAAGAACACCCAGTTTCCATAATGTTAATATGTAAGAACACTTGTTGTTTTGACTCATTGCAAATCATGACATAAATGAAACCAGCAGATGCAGTTTCTCCTTGAGAGTTCCCTGCTTATTGGTGGGCCTTGAGACCCTGCATTCCTGTGGAAGTGTTGGTACAATACGGGTAAGATGGAAGAACAACCTTTCAGGAACAGAAAGGTGCCTCTGATTCTGCCAAGCTACTGGAGAAGCACATCCTTACAGAAGAAACTACCCGACATCCCAAGCCTGGACAACATATTGCCTAATGATAGAAGATGACTGGGAATTTCCATATTATCAAAATTGCGGCCTTGAAAATACCATATACCCTATCAAAATCCTGTTAAATTGGATAAAATAGGGGTTTTTGCTTAATAATTTTATTATTATATAATAATCAAGCTATATATTAATTCTTATTTTCATTAATTTTCTTCTCCTTTCTGCAAAGCAGCCATTATAATCCTCATTTGTTTTAAGTCTCTACCATGCCAATGCATTCACAAGCGTATGTGCTTACATCTGTGCATAGTCCCACTGATGTCAGAGAAAGATTATAAATATTAAATATGGAATTGGTTGACTAGAGTCTTCTGAGACTGTCTAGTATTTGGCTTCTGAAATATTTATAACTGGTCATAACTTCTAATAAGAAGGATATACTTTCTGAATTGAGCAAAATTTTCCTGGTGCATGAATATAGGTTTCTTCATTCTTCTTTGAAGCAGATTTTTAATTTTGTGAATGACAGTACTGCAGTCATCTTAGACTTATGTTTTCAATTTGAAGAACTATAGAGTCACTTCTAGGAAAGTTATTAAAAGTTGTTATTATTATTATAGAAATCATACTTCTTGCCTGTAAGCAGTCTTTCTGCAGCAAACTGTGTCTTTAGTGGAAGATGGTCTCTAAAGATCTTCGATTTTAAAAGTGAGGAGCTTAGATTAAGATGCTAAAGGTGACTCTTAGAGGCAACTCATCTACTTGACTCTCAAGAGGGTGAAGGTGGCCCAGTAAAAAACCCTGACCCTTTCCAGAGTTCTGGGTGCAAGCTTTTCCACTTTTCTCTGTACTTACGATCACTACCTCCTTAGTGCATTGCCTTTGTGGATCCCATTTAGAGGTGTTTAATTCTTTCCACATACACAACACAGAATTGAAATGACTAGCTCATTTTGTGGAAACAGCACACCTATATATAACCTATAGGTTTCCCTGGCAACAGAAAGCAAAATTTAACACCTCCATTTTAAAACTGAAAGACTTAGTTCATAATTTTATTAAGTTGTTTTATGTGAGAAAATATTTGACCAATTTGAATTGGTTTTTCTGAAATTTCCCTCAGACGAAACTTAAAATTTTGATGGCAAAGAAACTTTATTCCTGAATTTAAAACAGAAATCATCATAAATTATTCAAGAACAAAAACAGTGTGATATTAGTACTTGATACAGAAATAATATAACAACTGACACAAAACACACAGTTGGATAATTCTAAAGATGTACGTTCTTAACTTCATAGATCAGTTCCTAGATCTACAACCACAAATGTTATAAAAAGTTTAAATTCCACTTCTACTTTTTAAGATACAGTATTTCAAAACTGAATCCATGTTAGAGGCCAATTCCAAATCTCACATTTTTCCTTACCAAGGACATATCTCGACCTCATTGTTCCTGCCCAAGACTTGGCCTTGATATATGCTATTTAGAAAGAAAAGAACATGAACTTGTTCAAACTCTGGGAATATTTCAGCCTACAGCTCAACAAAAAACCTTTATCTGAAACCAATGAACTTCTCAGAACCATTGAGAATTGACCACAGGGGCCAATTAGCTGTTGCAGTCTCACTGATTCTGTGTCAATAATTTATAAATTTAGAGAGCAGGCAGGTTTTTACTGCTTGTTTAAAATTGAAGAGCTAGTTCTTACAAAGTCTGTGCCACTCAGCTGAACTCTGTGGACCAGCACAGATATAAACCCACTGAAGATTTAACATAAATAGGTATATCATGTTTTCAAACATATATTTTCCTTCCAAAATCAAAATTTAATTCACCATTGAAAAAAACATTAATTAGATATCCATATTTTTTAGAAAGTGAAATAGCTACCATTTCTTTTATCTTTCCAAACAGTCTGGAAAAATCACAGATCAGTTTTACATCAAAGGTAGGCACCTAAAGGATCTGCTTTCTGCCTCACAGCAGCAACAGCCAACATCTTAAGGCAATTTTGGTCCCCTTCACACTGTACCCTGTGGTTTTTCTGATTATCTAAGAAATAAATTTATGTCTGATACCATAGACTGCCTTTGTCTTGGCTAATGTTATTTAATTGAGAATATTTTATTGGCCATAGAATATGAATGTAGTAGGTGACTTTTTCCATAAAAGCAGAAGGCAAGTATCATAGGTACCAGAGCCTTTATGGTCCCACTGAATTCACTTATTTCTACCCTCTGCTGAACAAAATGCTAATCCACTTACTTGCCAAAATTAGGCAAATTAAAGTATATTCTGGGGTGTAAAATCTGCCATTACCTAGCTTGGTTTTGGCAGAGATCACTAAGGGTATCTAAAGCAAAGATTTTTAGACTCTGCTGCACAGAAAATTTGCTTCTTGGCTCCAGAGCTGACTGGGCACTTACTGCTGCTCTTTCCAGCTGCTGCTAAAATCTCTAAACTCACTTTTTTGCCAGGGTATGTGTAAAAGCCCATCAGTCTTCCATGCTGATCACTTGAAAACCAATTAAAGTGTATTCATGCATTCCAGACATTGATTTTACATATGGACAATAATTTTTTACCACCATTCAGGTTGCTCCACAGTGACAAATTTGACAGAGGTCCACCCTTACATCCACGGATTAACAAAAAATAAAAAATTTAAAAAGAAAAAAAAATCCAGAAGCCTCATGTAAGAATTAAGGTAAATAAGTTCCCAGACTATCATTTATTAATATTACATATCTCTGTATCTGTATGTCTTAAAAAGACACTGCAGGAAGTAGTTTTCAGGAGGTCCAGGGAAGAGTGTGCCCATGAACAAGCAGTTGATGGGGTCCAGAGCAGTATAATTGTGTTCTGAGAGCGTTTCCATTCCATATCAGCCAAGAAATCTTGGGTTTCTTTACATGTGTGGTCTGATAAAAACTGATTAGTTTGAACAGTAATCCTCTTCTGAAGCTATCATATCTGAATATCTCTGGTGAACTCTCTCTGGTTATTATGCACAAGTCTAGGATAAGACCTGACTAAACTAATTTTCATAAGGTGTAAAAATAATGTATTTTGTTCAGTGCACCACCGAAATCCTGCACTGCTGACTCCACAAAGATTCAATTCATATTTCACAGTTAAAAGATAAATTTGCTTTAAAAAATGTAGGTGGTTTTGTTTTTTTAAGAGAGCTTGATGGCTTTAAGGCTATGTCTTTTTCCATCAAAATCAAAAGTTGACTTGGAAACATATAAGAGACTGTAAATTCAATTTAGTGAATACCATTTTATGATCCATCCTGATGCATGTAATTGCCATAGGTAGAAAATACATCTGTGGTGAAGAACTGGAAAATTGGAACATTATGGAGTTTCCACCAGCCTCCCTTGTTAGTGAATCTAAACTAATCTTTAGTGAATTCCTGAGAAAGCATAAAGAGGTTTCTTCTCCTAAAAAAAAGTGCTGTGCAAGTGAAAATGGAGCCAGAACAGACACTACCACTTTGCTTTAAGGATTTAGATATGTTATTTAATTTGATTTCTGCAGAGACAAATCTAAACAGTGATGGCAGCTGATTCTCTCTGGAGTATCTGGTAATCTATATTAAGAAAACTTAATACAGAAAGTAAAACAAAAGTCTCTGGATGAAAAGTTGTTCCATACTGGTGGTCAAACTGAGTTATCTGGAGAGATTCACAACACATAACACTTGAGTTAAACTATGGCTAAGGTTACCCTCCTGTAAAAGCAGAATAGTGTATCCATACGTGATGTGATTTTAAATTAACCAGCCAAAAAACTGCAGTCAGTCAGCTTTGGCAGGGCAAAGTTCAGTGAGGTCTAATCGACCTAGGTGTTTATCCAGATTTTTTGGACAGATTTTTCAGGCTTGCTTAATGCCATGCTACTAACTTCTTTTAACCCTTCTTTGATCAAGCTATGCCACTGAGTATCCTAGGTGATTTTTAATATTATATATCATGAGTAAGGGCTTCAGAAGGACAGAAATGAGATCGAGGCCTCACACCACAGAAGGTGGAAAGGAGGACAGAGAAAGAAGGTCTCCCCTTTTCATCGTGTCACTTCAGCTCCTCTTCTGCAGCACAGTGGGACACTGTGGTAGCACCCGAATGACCAGCCCCATGCAGGCAGGATGATCCTCTCTGGTATGAAACCAGACCTAGACAGGGTCACACATCACAGAAGCACTGTGACCCTCATGGTCTACTAGTTCTACCATATACGAAGGATAACTGGAGGCTTTAAAGACAGCAGTCAGCAAAACAAATTATACCTAATTAGAGTGCCAGGGGCTGCAAGTTTCTAACCCTGATTCCCCATGAAAATCTCTCATGGATTCACAGGGCTTTGTTGTGATTGTATGTCTGTACCACAAAATTGTTGGAGAGATAACTGTTTCAGCATACTCGTTCAAAGACATGAGACCTATAATTTTACACCAAATTGGCTCTAATTGCCAGCAAAAGCACTGCCTGTGCTGAGGCATTCTCTAAGGCCTTGTCTTCACTGCACAGAAACTCAGACCCTCCCACTGTCCACAAAGTAAATCCCTCTGACCTAGGGCTTTAAATATGGACTAATTTATCTGGCTAGATTACCTGCTGAGAAAACCATTGAACACTAATGATCTGTCCTTTCCTCTTCCCAACACTGAAAAGCAGGCTGGGGAGCATGGGGCCAGATTCCAAGCAGAATGGGTAGAATGAAAGAAGTGGAGGGAGGTGTCCACAAAGCCACAGGGAGAAATTAAGATAGTGGAGAGAAGCACCAGAATACAAGCTGCTGGTAGAAGTTGCTGAGAGGAAACTGTTCTGAGGCACCAAAAGATATATTTGCAGCTTTTAAATAACTTTTCCAACTGCAGGATGGGAAGAACACTCCACTGGTCAGACCATTAGAAAACCTGGATTGAAGTAGCTGTTCTGTCACAGATTCTCCTGAGGCAGACGGTTGGCTTCCTTTATGCCTCAGAGACACGAAATGTAGCTACACTGCCTTTTTTCACCCATCTGCAAAATTGGGAAGGACAGTTTTTCACTACTTCACAGAAAACACTAAAGACTTTAAATTGCTCTAACTTCATGGTGATAGGAGCTGTAGAACCACCTAAGCCAACATGGTTTTTCCTTACTAGTAAATATAATTTCTTTTAAGAAAGCTGCTTTTTCCTTTCCTATTCATGAATTTCCAAAGAGAAGAGACGTCAGTGCTCATTAATACCTACTAGTGGCAAGTATACTAGAGTACAAATTTTATTTATCAACAATTTGTTCTAAAGTGAAACTGGAATAGTATGAAATTCTTTATTAATATATGGAAATTACAGAAACTTCTTTTAAATATGGAGTTGGACACCCAAACTTCAGATTCTGGAAGTAAGAAGTTGCTGATGACAGAACATGCTGCTCTTCATGGCAGCTTCCCAATGCTGCCTTCTCAATGTCAGCTACTGAGGATCACTATCTTCAAGGTTTTCTAGAATTATCGTGAATTCTCAAAGAGAAATAAGAATGATTTGACAATGGCATTATTTATGTTCCTAGTTGTGCGGGTTTTCGACCCCTACATGTCCTCCCCAGATGGGTGAGAAAGTCTTTTCCAGGAATAAGAGACGAACGGGACTTTTGGATCTTCTCAGTCTTCAGATTGTTTATTATATCTTATCAGTAATTTACATGCCACCAACATAGCATGAAGCAGAGCAAGTACCAAAAGGCAAAATGCAGGAAACTCAAGGCCCTTTTAAAGGTAAATTACCCAATTGTCATTAGGAACATATATTATTATTACTTTTCTACCAATGCCTAATGAACTATCCATTCACGCAGCCTGTGCTGTGGCATTTCCTAACCAATCATTCTGTGCTACCTGAAAAACGACAGGGATCCTCCATCTTGCCTTCATCTACTTACCATATTAATAAACTTAAAACTCTAAATTTTTCACCCTGTGACAAACTATATATTGTACTATCATCTAACTCACACCCTTGTAGATTCTAATTCATCCCAAAGCCTTGGCAGCTTTCTCCATGGATGAAGGTTAAAAACAGTGTTTTCCTGGGGGGATGGGTCCCTCAGGACAGGCAGAGAAACATTCCCTGCACTTTGGGTTCCAGCACTAGTATCCTTGTGTGAGCATAGAAAGACCTCAGTTCCAATGAACAGATGAGAGAATGAGCAAAGGATCTAATGAATAATGTCATGTTTTCTTTGGGACAGTCTGGAGTGTCAGAGAAATATGGGCCACAAAGCAGTGGTGGGACTGGAAATATGAAACAATTAAGCACACTGGGGGTTTTGGTTGGGTTGTTTTAATCTAAAAAAATGATCATATGCCATCCAGGTCACATAAATCCTGATTTCATGTTTCATTTTCTTAGTTGTTTGAAGACTCAATACAAGTCTGCAAAGAGTACTAGGCTACTTATTATACTTGAACTGTTGTGAAGCAGCAGAGAGAAATGTAGATAAAAGAATGGAAGAGGGATTTAATTCTCTGGAAAACCATCTAGACATGTGACTCTGCTTATTTATCAAGAGAGAATAAAACATTACTTTCTTGAATGGAATGAAAACTAAAGTCTAATTGAATAATATGTTAAAGTGTCTCTTAAATGAGGGATCCATACTAGGGCTCGCTGATCATGCAGAACAGAGAGAACAGAATTCCCTGTTTTGGTTTTGCTTGCAGCTCCTGGTGTCAGCCAATTTCCAATAGTCAGTGGCTGTGTGTCATTTGACTTGGAGGAGACTTGGATCAGGCCCTAGGCATCTAATGGAGTACATCGACAGTCAGTTTTGCTCTTGTGCTATTGGAAAACAGATTATGCCCTTTAATAACTGAAGTAGTTTGACAGCATGAGATGAAAAAGAAATATATCAATGTGGAAACAGAAGTGTGAAGTGAAAACTTAGTCAGGATTTCTGCTTTCTTTGTGCTACTGATTATTTCTATCAGCCAGTTGGTGACCCATTATGTCATTTTAAACCACTATTTATCTTTGCATGACTATGAAAATTACAATCCTTAAGGTAACTTATTTATAACAAAATGCTAATGTTTCTTTCTTCTAGATGGCCTTATTCTCAAATTACCATTTCTATATTGTAAATGCCTAAAAGAAAAAAGGGGAATAAATGAAAAAAAACTCTTTCAGTTTTCACTTGTTTTTCACCCCCTAGACTAAAATGAGACAAGGAAACAGCAGAAATCTGATTAAGTTTATTTCACTTTTGAAAAAACCCTCAACTGATTTCCAGTCAAAATTGAACTATTATATAGCTAAAAGGCCAGGAGTCTTAGCATGGCCAGTTGTAGAAGAAATAACCTTCCTGATTATGCATTTCTAATTCTGCACATCTTGACATTAGGCAAGACACATCTTCCCAGAAATCCAGAGGTTGGAGACCAGATTAGTTACTGAGGCAGCTAATGCATCATGCCCTGGAAGGAAGCTCTATGCTCCCTGGGAGTACATTTCTTCAGTCAGGTATAGGTAAGTTTTGTCAGTTTTAGCTTCAGGGGCATCCTAAAGCATTGCAAGTGCTAGCTGGGAACACAAGGTTCTTCTCCTCAAGATACGAAAAAAGCAAACTCGTGTGCATTCCTAGCTGAGGTGGTGGGACCCTGTCCTTCCTCCCAGAATTACTGAAACGAGACGTTATGACCACACCCCATCCATTTTTCTTTCACTTGGATTCCTCTACTTTCAGCTTCACAGAGAGCCCAGAAATACAGAATCAGAGTTTTTACTGGTAATTCTCTGATATTTATCACACCTAGCTTCAGACTAGGATCTGCCTGTGCTACAGCACAAAACTAAACTTCAGACCCTGGGATCCAGCCCAGCCTGGACAGGCTGGATCAGTGGGGCAAGGCCAGTTGTATGAGGTTAAAAAAGGTGAAGTGACAGGTCCTACACTTGGGTCACAACAACCCCAGCCAGGGGGAAGAGTGGCTGGAAAACTGCCCAGCAGAGAAGGTCCAGGGTGTGCTGGTATGCTGGTTGACAGCCATCTAAACATGAGCCAGTGTGTGCGCCCAGGTGGCCAAGAAGGCCAGTGGCATCTTGGCTTGTACCAGCAGGACGTGGCTTGTGGCCACCAGGACCAGGGCAGTGATTGTCCCCCTGTGCTCAGCACTGGTGAGGCCACACTCTGAGACCTGTGTCCAGTTTTGGGTTTTTCACTGCAAGAAAGACACTGAGGTCCTGGAGCATGTCCAGAGAAGGGCAATGAAGTTGGTGAAGGGTCTCAAACGTAAATCCTATGAGGAGCGGCCAAGGGAACTGAAGTTGTTTAGCCTGGAGGAAAGGAGGCTGATAAGAGACATTGTCAGCTTGTCCTCAGGTTGTTTCAGGAGAGGTTCAGGTTGGATATGAGGAAAAAATATTTTACTGAAAGGGTGGCTAAGTATTGGAAAAGGCTTCCCAGGGAAGTGGGGGAGTGTCACAACCCGCTAATACAAGAGAGGGTCGTGATGGTTCATTTATAGATCTCAGAGTGCAAAAGGACACAAGGGATTTCAGTTTTAATCAGAACAGTGCTTCTTTATTAAGCGCCCACAACACGATAATGCGATAGAGGAGAGAGAGAGATAAAGAAAAACAAAGTAAAAGGGTAGAGAGGAAGAAAATGGGGGTAATAGCTACCAATGGATGAGACGAAGTCCTCATGGCCTTCTGCCAATAGATTCGTCTTCTTTCCATGGGGAGATCTCATCTCAGTTATTTCAGAAAGTCCCTTTATAGTCTTTTTCAGAAGCGAGGGGCAACTGGCCAAGACCATATCTATATTTCATAATAACATTGCAAAACTAGGAGCTAGCACTGACTATCACAGGTACATACAAGCATCCCTTCCAAAGGCAGCACTGCCTGCCTTGGTTTGTGGCCTAGCAGCATTAGCTGACATGAGTTTAGCAGTGCTCTCACTTCTGCTTTCTAGCTGTATCTCCACATCT
>NW_008239547.1:7224108-7238454 GCF_000691975.1 Corvus brachyrhynchos | reverse complement strand
ACCAGTTCCCAGCGGGCACTCCTGCAGGCAACACTTGGCAGACACCAGGACTCCTGTGGTCAGTCTCTGTCCTTGGCGATGATCGTGAGGCAGATGAGGGATCTTCGGACTGTCTCTTACAAGGAGTCACTATGTCCGGAAGTCAAAACAAGTCAAAATGGTCAAACAACAAGCAAATGTGGCACTTCTTGATACGCTTTTGTTAACATGGTGATATTCAATCAAAGTTTGGACTTGATGATCTTAGAGGTCTATGAGGTGTATTGGAATTTGTCTAAATGTGGAATTATAAAATATATTTCCACCTGATCTTAAGCCATATAGAGTCATATGCTCTGAGTAATTTTATTAGCATAGAAGTTAAATAAACAGTTATTCAAAAATATCCCAGGTTATTTTT
The DNA here is from genome assembly GCF_000691975.1 of Corvus brachyrhynchos. Lineage (NCBI taxonomy): Eukaryota > Metazoa > Chordata > Aves > Passeriformes > Corvidae > Corvus > Corvus brachyrhynchos. The sequence goes on along the minus strand of NW_008239547.1, from coordinate 7,238,054 downwards.
AGGTTTACCATGCTACAAATTTTGTTTTTAATGACCTGTGGATTACTATTGATCACGTAGACATTGACCTTTAAAGGCTGCATTTATATAAAGTAAATTCTAAGGGTTATTTTTTACAACAAGCCCAAGGAACTTGAAAAAAAAATAAATAAAAATCCTTATCATTAACATTTTCCTTTTCCATTTCCCCCTGCTTCATTCACTGGACTGCAGAGGAGATTACCCCTTTAACAGAAAGAAAAGCATATGTCAACTTGCCTCACCTACAGAGCCTTCAGGCAAATGCATAACTTTTTTGGGACTGTCAAGGATTGAATAAATCAGAGATAAGTGGGTTAAAATGTCAGCACCCACTGGGACCAAAATAAACCTACCATATTTTTTCATCCAAGTTAAATCCTATCTGCAATACCACCAGCACTTCATTCATTCATTTAGGAAGACAACTCAAAATTCTAAATGATTAACTTAAAATTTTATCTGAAAAAAAAAAAGAAGGAAATAATAAAAAAAAGATGAAAACCAAAAAAAAAAAAATGGTTGGGTTTTTTCCCCCTCTCATTGTAATAAGCCTGTGAAAGTCATCTTGTGCAAAAGGTCAGATAAGAGTGATGTTAAAGATGGTGCTAAAAGGCTTTCAAACTTTGTTTATTAATAGACATAACCCTTTCACCTCTGCTACATCTGTCACTGCTAGGTTAAATATCATTAATCTTACTGGTCACCTGACTTCTTGTTATGAGTATGGGGAAATGCCACAAAAAAACACTGTACAGTCACAAATCCATTATAAAAAATGCAAGAGAAGAATTGCCTGAGCCCTTCTAATAAAACATAACCTAACATGGAGTAACTAAAGACACTGAGGGTAGCCCCTGGCTTTAAAAGCATTCACTAGGCCATTGATCATTGAAGACAACATGCAGTGACCTCACACAAACACAATGTAAACTCCCAAACTCATTGATGGCATTCCTAGCACTCTGTCTGAATTTATATTGCCTCTCTGTAAACTGTTTGACATAAGCAGTGAAAGATGGAAATAGAAAAGGGCCTCCTCAATATGATGAGCATACCACCAAACGCAGCTGGATGCAAGTGAATTAACTTGTAGCTTACTTTGATGTTTATGAAGTCTCAGGCCAAGATGTGTGTTAATGGAATTTTCTTAAGATTCTTGAAAGTATATTTTTCCTTCTGGATAGTCCAAAAATATGCTAGAGCATAAAGACTACCTGAGTCTATTTTTGAGGAGATGAAGAAAAGAAACGGAAAAAAATATACTGTGTTATTATCCATTTTTCAGGAAGAATGCCATGGCTATGTAAGTCAAATCATGCACTCAGAAAGGCATGTGGGTGTATGTCTGTAGGTTTATATGTGTGTCCCTCCTTTCTCTCCCTTTCCTTCCTTCCTTCCTTCCTTCCTTCCTTCCTTCCTTCCTTCCTTCTCCCTTGAGCACCAATAATGTACAAGTGCAGGACAGTCAGTATTTTTCCATTTACTTTCACGAAGTGTGTAGCAAACGCTAAATAAATGCATCTGCTTTATACTCTAAAATTATATAAATTAATTGTAAGGCAAATGTCAAAATGTGAATTCACAGAACCAGAGCAGGAAGCTGAAGAAAGCAGCAGAACATCAGTTAGCATGTTAGCAGTTTAAACAAGTGTGGGTTTTTTTAAAAAAAAGTTTTAATATGTTTGATATTTAAAATATCAAAGCTTGGATTACTGTAGATGGAAAGCTACAGTTTGGTTTTTTTAAGAAGATGCTTCAAGTTTTGCAAAGAATTTATTATTGATATTTTAGACATTGTGCTCCTGCAATGAGTAAGTTGACAGGAAGTACATGCTATTGGAAAGTTCTCCCTTCTGTTTTTAAGCCATCCATAATAGCAATAGGTAAATTCTTTCCCTGTACTCAAAAGAAGGAATAAATCAAAGACAAATAACTACAAGAAAGACAGAGAGGGACATTTACAAAGGCATACAGTGACATGACAAGGGGAAGTGATTTCAAACTGAGAGTAGGCATAGATTAGATATTAGAAAAAAATTCTTTACTGTGAGTGGGGTGAGGCACTGGCACAGGTTGCCCAGAGAAATCATGGCTGCCCCATCCCTGGAAGTGTTCAAGGCCAATTTGGATGGGACTTGGAGCAACCTGGTGAAGGGGAGTTCTGTCCATGGCAGGGGGGTTGGAAACAGATGATCTTTAAGGTACCTTCCAACCAGGCCATTCTATGATACTCTGATTCTAAGATATGATTCTATGAATGAAGTTGTATCTTAATGTGGTTTTCATCCTGCTTCTAAAATGGCATTGTACCTTTCTTGGGAGCTGATTACAAAGCTGTATTACAGCTCATTGCTAATCAACTGTGAGACCCTACTAATTGATTACTGCTAGCATAGAATGCTGTCATAGTGCATACTACAAGGCCATCTCAAGACTTTCCATAATTCCAACTGAAGGTTCCTCTGGTGGTTCAACAGCTCTTGTTGGAGCATTTTCTAGGTTTTCATGTGAGGATTTTCCATCTAGGAGGATGAAGGCTTATATAAACAAGTAATTTTATTTTTTTTTTCCAGCAGAAGTCTAATATGATTCAAGTAGGTCAACTAATCGTTTTGACCCATTAGCTTAGGTTTAGTAACATGAAAGTTGCAATGAGAATCTGGGCACGTAAAACCCCTCTGGTTTAAATTTCAGTCCATTGTCTCCTGCTGCACCCACCTACTGCTTCCAGAACCTCTTCTCTTCTAAAAGGGCAAAGGTTTTCATCCTTTTCCAAATATCAACCTTTTGTAAATCCATCTGGTCTATTTTAACTACATTTTCAAAGCCTGTATCTCCCATTCTCCACTACTCCTAGAAACTCTAGTCATTACATATTCTTAGTTAGCTATGAAGTGCAAATGGCTAGAACTTCTCGTCGGGCTAGCTCAGCTCCTTTAGCCCTCTCCTTCTTTTGATTTCTATAAACCTATGAGTGCATTTTCACCCACTTGAGGAAGAAACAAAAGAGAGAGACTGAAACAAAAGAAGCAAAAATTCATTATAATTGCATTTTCTTCCATTCACTGCAGCCTACCGTGTGAGTAGGTCCTGTCTGCAACTGTCATATAAAGAGCTTTTGGAAACATAATGGAAATTATTTCAAAATTGCTTTGGGATAGAACACTTTCTCTGAAAGGGTTGTCAAGAGTCAGGTTTCAAGTATAACAGGATTCTGAGCCATGGGATTGACAGTGATTAATTGCATCACCAAAACTGGTTGGCCCTCTCAAAGATGAAACCAGGCACTCTGACAGCAAGTCTTCCTGGGAGGTATTTAAATCTAGACTCTGATGTATCATCTGAAGGCATCAGCTACTGTCTCTGTAGTGAATCATAGCTTGTATGCACTCCTGTAGCTCTGCCGGAGTAACACACCTTCCCCTGGCTGCCTTGCATCAGCCCAACTCCTGGTGCTGTTCCCACTCCTAGAGAAATCATTAACATCTTGTATGGTCCTTTGCCCTCAGTTCTTGCCTTGGCTGGACTGCTCGGCTTGATGCACAGACTGACAGAATGGCTGAGGTTGTAAGGGACATCTGGATGCCATCTGTTCAACCTCTCTGCTCAGGCAGGGACACTGAGTCAGTTGTCCAGGACCATGTCGAGACAGCTTTTTAAAATCTCCAAGGATGGAGACTCCACAACCTCCTCTCTTGGCAACCTGTACCAGTGCTCAGTCACCCTCATAGTGAAAAAGTACTTCCTGACGTCCAGAGGTCACCTTCCATGTGTCTGTTTGTACCCATTCCCCTTTGTTCTGCCACTAGGCACCACACAGCACAGCATGGCTCCATTCTATTTGCACATTCCCTTCAGCTATTTACTTATATTAGTAAGATTTCCCCCCCTCTTTGCCCACTCTTCTTTCTTCAGAGCAGAAATGCCACAGCCTCTAACCATCCTGGTAGCCTTTTCAGTTCTCCAGCATTCCCACGCCGCTCCAGTACTGAGGACAGACCTGGACACCAGCACTGCTCCAGAAGCGGCCTCACCAGCTCGCAGCAGAAGGGGAGCTCCCTTTACCTGTGGACCACTCCTCGTGGAATGAAGCCACGGTCACCCCCTGCTCTCATTCTGGCAGGGGCACCTTTGCTGGCTCTTGTGCAACCCGGGATTCCCCTCAGCACCCCCATTCTGCCGATCCGGGCGGACCCCGTCTATCGGTGCTGCGCCTCCCCTGCCGCGGGACTCCGCCCGTCTCTGTGTTGAACTTCCCGAGGCTCCCGGGAGGGACGGCGTCAAAAAATCTTCTGCGTTGGCCGGGAATCGAACCCGGGTCAACTGCTTGGAAGGCAGCTATGCTCACCACTATACCACCAACGCCCGGATGGCGAGACTTCTTTGCTGGTGTTCCTGTTTCTCTTACTGTGTCCCTCTGTTCCCGGTCTCTCCACAGGGTTTACTACCTGCCCTCAAGCCTGGCAAAGAGCTACTGAGGGAAGCATGCAAGTTTTCTCCACAGCTGCCAAAGCTACTAGAAAATCAGAAGCTTGTTTGCTTGTTTGTTTTGTTGAAAAAAAAAAAATTGTTTTGCTTGTTGAAAAAAACCCTAAGGTATTTTACAGTGAAATATTGCCAACATCCTCATTGGTATAAAAGAAATTCCAAATAGAAGGATTAAAATCTTCATAAAGGGGACTGTGGATAATAGCACAATTGGAAAAAAAGGCTGGCTGGCAGCATACACCTCATGAAACAAGCATCTTCATTTTTAATAAAAGAAATAGTCTTTCCAGCATTAATGTTGAAGGTGAGATTTTTATCTAATGTCTGAAAAATTAGGTGGAAAAAATTATAAAAAACAACCTATGTTGTCCTTTCCATCAACTACTGCTTTTGTCTTGTAGGTATCACCCAAAGAAACTAAGATTACATGGAAAACAAACTAAATAGATTGGCAAAAGGCTGAAATTTTAAAGAGGATTATCTGAAACACAACACTGAAATGCTGAATCTCAGACTCAAGTACATTTTTATGACATAATGTGTGATGAAAAGTTTTCTGCTGCAGTGGATAGAGCCAACAAACTACTTTAGAGAAACAAAAACTCAAACTCACAAGCTGTGAGGATATCCTATGAATAAGCCAGGGCATTCTAGGGCATCTGTGATTTCACTTCTGAGAATGTCCTGTTTACAAACAGATCTGATTCCTAACATGTGGGAATAGTAGCAAGTTTATGGTTTAAAGAAGTCAGTGCCAGCTCATAGGTCATAAGTAGAGAGACCTTCATGTCCCTTTCAGTCTCAAACCCTCTGTCTTCAGCTTGCTGCAGTGGTAGTCAGAAAAGTTGTAAGACCTAATATTGGTCAGACATCCATCGATCTCCTGATCCCGGATCCTTTCTGTCACTTGGCATCTCAGGAATGAACAGCTCCAAAGCAGCTGCCCCAGGCCTGTGCATACTCTGACCATTTTACAGTGTTGGTATTGGTGAAATTTTGTGCAAACTTAAGAAATTCTCTGGTGCACAGTACACCGTAGGAAGGATATAGAGTCTTCTCTCTCATTTTCTTTTCATCTTTTACTTTAAAAATCTGCAAAATCATCCAAGAGCCTATTTGGAATGCTCTGCAAACAGCTCATGAGGACACATTGTTAAGGGAATTCACAACTAAAATTTAACAAAACAAACTAAGAGGGTTCTGCTGAATGATGCAGTCTTTTTTGACTGCATGTGAGATGCAGTGCACATGTATTGCTTTGCAAACTCACACTTCGGTTATGTGGTGCATGAGCAGCACACCATTGCTTTTGGGATCCACATTTTCTGTGCATTCATTGTGGAACCTTTTCACACAGGGCCTTGACCTTGAGCCAGTAGGCTAATAATTTAAGAAGTTACAATGGGAGACACACCAGACTCATTGATCATAATCACTTCTGAAAAATACATACCTTATTGTAATGATTTTCATGCTTTTCTACTAATCTGTAGACACCATAAATATTTCCTAGTAAAGGCACGGATAGTAATTTTAAGCCTAGTGAGAGTTGTTTCCAACTTTACTGAAGAGTATGGTTTAACAATCATCAAAAATGGCTGTTGTTTACATACTCCCTTGCAGAAAAATTCCATAGAACCTGACATTCTGTGGACCAACATTTGAAAATAATTACCTTACTGTTTAGGAAATTTGAATAACTTTAGTAAAGAAGTCAGCCTGAAGGAAGTGTGGATGTTTTTCTTATAAGAATGATATTTCTCCTCTTTCAGGTTATAGTCTTAACTACACAATCTTTGTGAACTCACCATCCTGTATTTTAAGGCAATACAGAATGAAGGAGGTGATTTTAAAACAGTGTGATAGAACTGAAAAGAGAGATGGGCCCCCGTTGAATTGAGAAAAAGCACTGGATGAGGATTGCCAGCTCTGAGAAAGCTGGAAACTGAAGTGTATGGGCAGGACATGACAGAGAAGTGGGACAGGCTAAGGTGATCTCTGAAAGGCAGCCACCTGCATCTCAGATTGTAAAGCTGCTTAAACATGCATGAGATTCCTAAAGTATTTAAGCACCAAAACCTGCAGATAAACTCAGAGGGCCACATTCCCAAAGTCAAAATAGTCTTATCCTGCTTAAGGAATTCTAGAAACCCTTCTGGACTCTGAAGGAACCTGGAAATCTGTTGAAATCTGACACCAGTGTTCTAGTCTCAAATGCAAAGCCTCCTAGTATTGAATAACTCTTGTATGTTCAGGCAATAGACACACACTGCCAAATTCGAGGCTCTGCATGAAATTTGTCCTGATTTTGTTTTTGCCTCCCTCTCTCTCACACACATGCACACATATTCCTGTAGCACTTGATGAACAAGCAGATCAAATTAACCCTTATTATGTTTTACCAGAACAAGAAGAATAAGCAATGGTAGCATTTCCTAATCTGGTTTTAATTCACTAGGCAACAAATCTGTTGACTATGAGTCTACTGCATACAGCTTATAGCTGAGAGGAAGTATTTTACCATGGCATAATTAAAAGAGTTCCTACTGCACACGTAATGACACACTCTCTGCTTTTTTATTAAAGGTTTTCTTTGTTGGGGCTTACACCAAATAAGTTGCACATGTGATTGATTTTGCTGCAATATCATCTTCAGCTACTTAGTGCATCACCACATTAACCTCTCGATTAACCCTTGCTTCAAAGGTTGTTCCATGCAGGTGCAATATCATGGCTTTCCTGGCAGGGGACATGCCTGGCTCTCTGCTGGTGACCTCTGTCATTGCTGAGGACCTGGGCATGCTACATATGCTTTTGGTTTACAGCTCAAAGCCTTGGCTAATTGCATAATTGATGTGCTGCAGATCCACAGCCTGTAGAAATCTAGAAGATATGCAAATAGAAAAGATAAAACCTGAGTCTTGCCAACACTAAATTTGTCCAATTTTCTGGCAATAAGCTTCTCTGCAGAGCATAGGTTTCAATTTAGCTAGTCTGGAAGGAATATATGGTTTTACTGTAGGTCCAAAGGATTCCTTAGTCCTTATCAGAGAAAAAGTTTGAAAGTAAGAACAACATATGTCAGGAGATTTCAAATCACTTCAGTGATACAATATGAACAGAAGGTTCATTACCCATTACATTACAAGTTTTATTAATTTCTCTAGAAGCATTAAGTCTTCAAATTAAAGACGTCTAAGTGTTGGAAAAGAAAACTTCCTAAATATGTTAGGCAAATAGTGGTAAACATTATAAACGTGATCCTTTGGAAGCTGTTTGAAAGTTGCATGTATTTACACCTAATGCATCAAAAGAAATAAAAATAAAAAGCTTTAAAAAAAAGGTTTTAGAAGTAATTTACTTAAGATCAGCCAAGTATAAGTTTAATTAAAAAATAATAGCCAACATTTATGGGGCTCTTGCTTGAAAATATTCTTTCTCACAATTGCTGTTCTTTTATACATAAACTGATTGTCCCAGTTACTGATTCCAGCTTTGCCGAATGCAGTTCTCCAGTCAAATTGTTCACATAGTTATTTATATGCTTTTTTTGTATCAAGGTCAAGATCTGTGAGCACTCAGTCCTCAACATACAATAAAGATAATATACACATAAACACCTGTTTATCTCTATCAAAGAAGACATCTGCTCAAATTTAGAAATACTTTAAAATGTATTGTAAAGATGGTGTTGCAAAATTCCTGACTTGTTGCTGTTCATCAAGTCTTGCACATATTGTTTAACATTTGTAACACTTGTTAACTTGGTTGCCTTCATTTCTAACAGTCATAAATTACTTTTTCCCTTCTTAATAAAATGGCATGATTTCAGACGATTCAGAATATTATAAACACTATAATTTCTCATGATCATAAATGAGGATTTTTATTAACACCTAGATGTTTGACCTTTCCAAAATAAGCCAAGTATTCTTTTCTTTACCAATAACTAACTGAACTTTAATGGCAAGCAATAAGATTCTTTCCATGGTGTATGAAAAATTTGTAATACTTCAATAAATAGATAGCTGTTAACTTGAAAAAATAAAATAAAATTTCTTGAGAAATATTATTCCTGATTTGAAGGAGAGCTCACCATCCCAGATGTAGTGAAGCCCCAACAAGGCTGGCATAGTACAGCTAAAATAAAGTGCTCAGCAGTCAGCTTCTTTGTAGTCATTCCGATGATGAAATGAACTGAAAATCTATCAACTTTGCCCAAAATACCAAAAAAAATTTTAAATATCTTACATAATTTTTAAGCCATTACTGGTTTTTTTTTTTTAGCTTTTTTTTTTAATTATCAGGGGATAGGAACTTTAATGAAAACCTGAACTGAGACTTTTTTCACACAGTCACTTGGCTTCAGAAGCTGTGATGCTGTGTAGAAATGTCTATGGGCATCTCAGGGAATGGTTCATCTCAGGCTCATCTCAAAGGCCATCATAACCTTAGATAAGAGTCTAAAATAAGCTGGTGAATCCCCTTCTGGATGGATGTCTTTCTACCAAGTTTAAAAATAGGAAGTGGATAGCTCAAACTTAAAAGTTTTACACACAATGGCTTTAATACAGCCAGATTTTTATAGAAATGATGAATCACTAAATGACAACTCACATTTTTTTACAGTCTGAATGGTTCTATTGGCTGTTATGTTATGTTGAGACTGGGAATATCACCTGGGAAGACAAAGTCTGGGGTTTGTTAGTGTATGGATATTGATATTTTTGAGCAGAGTGGATCCCAGTCATCCAGCAGTGACTTAGATGTTTCCAGGAGTAACAAAATGCATTGCTCAGAAATTACTTAATATTTAGAAATGAGCTACTCAATTAACCAGACTTTTACTGGCTCTGTGGTGCTTCAAGGAAACAGAAGTCACTTAACTTGCTCTATTTCATGAGAATGTAAACAAACATTTTAAAAAATCCAACCCCAAATGAAGAGGATTATTAGATATAAGATGCTGGGTTTTTTTTTCTTTGAATTAGGGTGGTTTATTCAAGAAGGCAGCAACACACCCTCCTGTCACTATTCCAGATTTATCAACCTGATAAGTTCTTAAGTAGGGAGGATTTAGTCACTAGCACCCTTATATTTGCACCCCTTTTCATACCAATATCTGTTCTACATGATCAGATTTATAGACACAACAGACAAGAGTAGTAAAAGAACCTCTTTATTTCTACAGATGTACAAGTCATATACATAGTTAGTGTCATATGTTATTAAAGACATTCAAGGATTCAGCAGGCTATTTTTCTTCTTTTTTTTTACCTTCCAGCACCTATTCCTCCTTTTCTTGGCATGCTTCCTGTCTTTTGGCATGTTTTTTAAGCAAACACACCCATAGCATTCACCTAACTTTAGAAGACATCACTGGAAGTTATGACTGTGGAGGCTGAACACAAAAACTGGCAGAGAGTAGGAATATTTTTTTAATTGCAGGAAAATTCAGACTCCATAGAAAAAGATCCAGATTCATTTTTTCACTTTATCACTTCCTTTCTTACTATCTCTTGTAGGGGAAAAATTTCTTCTTTTGTTTTAGACTAGGTTATCCTGATTGATTTTGGCCACAGAAATAATTCATCTTTTTTTATTTATCCTTGCTATACAATTTATCTTTGCTATATAATGCTGGACACGTTTACAGTGGTCTGGAGTCTAAGATTCTGTTTTATTCCATCTCCATCTTTCTGTGAACTGAAAAGGCTGAAGGGGAATAACAAGGAATTACTTATTTCTGCATCTTTAGAGAAATATGCACATGGAAATACATATAACATGGTGCTTGCATTTGGTTGTGTAGGGATTTTTTTTTTCCCATCATCTTCTGAAAAGGTTGGCATATTTCATTTTTCATGGTCAGTCCAAAGATTTATGCTTTCCAGAACCCTGTCAAATGAGTATGATTGATGCACTACTGGAAAATATATATGGGGGAAATTACTCTGGACTATTTATGCATTGAATAAACTAACATTCTCTATCCCAGAGGCTTACAGAAAATGAGCAATTAAACCACTTGATTCTTGTACTTCCATGTAGAAATTGACTTCTATGAAAATGAACAGCACTGTTTAAGGTGGTTGTGGTTATTTTTCTGTGCTAGACCGTTTAATGACTTCTGTCTGAGGTTTAGCATGTGTGCTGTCTCATATGACCTATCCCTGGTCAGGACTGTCAGGCTTAGTCATTTTAGAATCATAGAATCACAGAATATTCTGCACTGGAAGGGACCTACAGGGATCATTGGACTCCAACTCCTGGCCCTGCATGGGGCAGCTGAGCAAATTTGCTATAAAAATAATTTGGTTTCAAAATACATATTCATCTTAGGGGGAAAAGTTTTTATTTTTTCCAGTTCTTGCTGCAGTTCAGAAAAGTCCATTCTACAGTTCTGCCTTAATATTGTTAGGAGAGATTAAGACTGAATTTATAAACATAAGTGCACAAAAATAATTCTATCACTCATAATTAATGCCTTTTATTATCTCAGCGTCAATTTCTGTGCAAGTTAATTTGGAATTAAAGTTTTTCAGCTCAATACTCTGCATCTGAAGTATGAGAGAGCTGCTCTGAGGTTTGCTTATGCTAATGTAGCTTTCTCTACTGATAATTACATTATTTTAATCAAAACTTTCTGTAGAGACTCTTGAATAGTTCTTAAATTGGAGTTTTATTGCATAACAATTAAATTACATTAGAAGTCATACCAACATTCCATTGGATTAACTGTAAATGCATATTAGAACAGATTTGGGTGCACTGGATACGTTTTCTTACCTTTCTTTGTTATGATTTGGTTTAGAATTTGATTACTTTGATATCTAATCCTCCAGCTAATCTGGTTCACCAAATTATCAGACATCAGCTGAGCTGCAGAATTGTTTGCTGGTCCTTCAAGTATTGGCCATTATCTGCAAAAGTAAGTTGTACTATGGAGCATAATTCATATTCACTGCAAATCAAGTTGACTTTGCTTTGGTTAAAAACAGAGAGCAGTTTCCTCAGATCTGATATTTTATAGTAGATTTAAATTATCATTATTGGTAACTTAAGTTAGCAAATCCTTATTTTTTAATTTCTAACTTTGTTTATGGGAAACCATACGTGTTAAGGAAAGAATTTATTTTTAGCCCTTCTAAAATCTAAATAAAATGCAAAAAAAGTTAGAATTAATAGTCCAGTTATAGCAATTATATTAGCATTCACCAAACTCATCAAGTAGTTAACATTCTTCTATTCCAAATTCTCTACTTAATAGAAATCAAATGCCATTAAAATTGTTAAAACTACAGATATAAAAAATAGTGTTACACCATATAATATTATTGAAAGACAAGCACAAGTTAGGCAAATCAGAGAATAGACAGCTGCTCTTTGGAAAGATGTTACAGTTTAACAAGGAAGAAAAACACTCAAAACAGGCCAAGAAAAGTTCAGGCAAAGTCTGGCAAGTCATGATACCAGGTTCCCCATTCTTTAATTGCTCTATCATATCCAGCTTAGCTCTTCTGAAACCATCACATTTCTGATATCTTTATAAGGAAAAATGTGGGTCGCATGACTGTATTAGCTGAAGATGTGCAATACACCTCACACTGATGTCTTTTATCAGAGTCTCTTGGTTTTCAAAGACACCAAGTTTCACAAACACCCCAGAGGAAAAGATTGTTTTCTACAGAGTCCTGCTGTAAGAAAATAGAGAGATTTTAATCAGATAGTTCTAATGAAGTCATTCTGAATTCTTTTTTCCTTGCACGTTAATTTAATACTTATTAAAATAAAACAGATGCTTTAGCCACTTCTCTCTCAAGACACCCCCACCTTTGCCCTTGTCATGCCTATTTTGGCAGGGGAGATTATCCAAGAGCTCTGTAGACCTCTTTTCCTTGTTCTTTGGCACTCAGTGCAGGTTCTGCAGTTTTCTTCATGAATGCCAAGGCAACAAATTCTGACTTTTCCTGTTAAAAGTAAGTTTTCTTTGGAAAAGTTTTCCACCTTAAGGACTAGTATATCTCATATTTAGGATCATTTCTTACAAAGACTCGGAAGTACTGCCCAATTCCTTTGTAAACTGTCAAATGAAAGTAAAATGTCTTTATTCTATTTTTTCTGTCCCAAATTATATGGGTTATTTGGGTTTAATCAATGTTATGTAGTTTTAACTCCCTCCTTGCACTTTTCCCATTCTTTAACTCCCTCCTTGCACTTTTCCCATAGCATCATCTACTGTAATTTTTCCAAATAAGCCATAGCCAGCAAGTTGGTCATATGGAAGGAACAGTTTATACAGCATTAGATGAAATATCAATTGGGGAAGCACATTTTGCTAACAGACATTCCCTTTTTCCTCCCTCCTGAATCCACATGTGCGCCTGTGTCAAGATAAATCCCTTTACTTCCACTGGATTCCTGTTGTGTTTGGCAGCTGGAGAAGTGCAATGGAAGGGCATGGAGCTAATTTTTCAGAGATGCTTAGGATGAATTCCTCCAAAGTTAGTGGGAGCTGCAGGTGCTCAACACAGCCTGAAAATCTTGCCTTAGTAGGAAAACTTGTGCTCTCCGCTACAAAGACCATTATTTTTAAAAATCAAATAGAGACCTTCTGTATGATCTGAACTTTTCTTTGATGAATTTCTTTATTATTCTGGAAACAAATGGAGTCCTAATGAAAACAACATTGTTTATTTAATGTTTTAGAGGTAAACTACGAAAAAAGAAAGGTTATAAGGGAAAGAATTGTCTAGGACACAATCCCTGGATAAAAGTGAAACTTCTACAAAACAGATAATTCTGAAGAAGTATTTCAAGAACATTATAATGAAGTGCTGAATACTTTTCTGACATATTCAAGCTTGTACTCCTAAAACCTGAATAAATGTAAAAGAAAACATGAGGAAGAGTAAAAATGATAGAAGAAAATGAAAATTAATTAAGTTAAATTAAATGCAATTATCAAAAAGCAAACTAGAGAAGAGAAAACAATGGAAAAAGTTCATTCCCACTGAGATTGCAATTAACTAAATACACTTAAACCACAGAACACACTTGTCTTATTGTCATCATATTTTGAATGTTTATTATTCTATTCTCTAATTTCCTTTGGAAACCAGAAAAAGGAAAAAAAACCGAAGAAAATAAAAAGAAAAAAAAACCACACACGCACAAAAATAAAAACCAAAAACAAACAAAACCAAAACCAAACAAATAAACAACAAAAGAGCAAGAAGGAAAACAGATAGTATCATCCATAAATAAAAATTCTAAATGAAATAAGATTAAGGTAGTGGAAAGTGGCTAATTATTAAAATCTCACTGAAACTATTGTTAGAAGTAGGAGCAAGAAAAGAAAGCATGAATCTGAACAGGGAAAGAAAGCAAAGCACAGCAGAGGAATTTATAATATGAGGACAAATTTCATATTCCTG
>NW_008239547.1:7213641-7224087 GCF_000691975.1 Corvus brachyrhynchos | reverse complement strand
CTGCTGATGCCTTTCATCTTCCTGAAAACAGTAGAGATGATAATATCATCTGTTAATCAGTATAATCAGGACATTTTTCAGTATCAATATGTCAAAAATCTTTTGATGCTAAGGTGACTATGCTGTATCAGGTTTGATTGCAACACAGTCACTGGCTAAATCAGCTATACTTTCCCTCACAGCCACCAATTTCTGTAGCCAGTTTTATGCTGCAAACAGAATTGCACTTTTGTTGTTTGGAAAAATATGATGCATTTCACACAACACCGATAGCTATAATAGAGAGGATAACCTTGTACAGGTATAATCACAGGTACCAATACATCTTTTGCCTTCACTTATAGTATTTTTAAACCAATCTTTTTCCTAAAGTCCTAATTTCCTGGCTTTTATTCCCTCTTACTCACAGGTGAAATTTGCTTCCTGAGAAAAGTGGTGTAGTATGATGACTGTATGGCTTATTGTTGAATACTTAAGCAGTTTTAATAAGAGGTCATTAAATCTGATGGATGGGGCCTCTACAATCAATGTCATCTGTCACTCTATGCTCAGTGAACAGAAACAGAAGAACAGTTGGTTTCAGTTTTCATGAGTGTCACATTTCCCTTGTGTTTGCATCACATGGGATAAATTCCTTACTTCTAATCTGGCTTTTTAGTCACAGCTGAAATACAAAGGAGAATTTATATCTGACTTGATAAGTTTTGTCTAGGTTTGAGTTGAGAACATAAGCTATGAAGTTTGACCATGGTTTTTTTTTCTCAGAATTTCTGTACCAGCCCATTTAATTTTAATTAGGTAGAAGTTTGCAAACTTTGCTAAATTATGCAGTCAAACCTTGTTAACTCCTAAGAATCAAAAAGGCCTCAAATGAGTTTGCCTTCACCTGATCGCAGGTTTATTTTTATTATAATTCTGGCAGCCTGGGGGGGAAAAAAAGTCTAATAGATCAGCTTTTAGAAGATATCTGCCAGATACGTGGTGCCTCATTTATCACATTAGTGAAAGCCCACCTAGCTAATTATTGACTCATTGTTGCTTATTTCTGTGAGAACAAGCACAGTGTCAATAATGTGTCATTGCTCCCTAGACCCTGAAATAATGGTTAACTTGTAATTCTGTCATTACTAAGCCAAAATCTTTGAAATAAGTCAAAGAAAAAAATAAATGCCAAACAAGAAAGAAAGAAAGAAAGAAAGAAAAAAAAGATTTAATTGTCCTAAGGAAGTCTACATAATGAAGTACCAAAGAAAAAGCATAAAATATCCTCATAAAACTAACAGGACAGAAATTAAATAAAATATTGACTAGACTTCAGAAGTTTTAGTGGTCTGGACTGATACTGAACAGGTTCACTTCCTACATTCCACCTCCCCTAAAATGCCTTCCTTATTAAAGTGTGAATTTACAGAACATTTGATTACTTGTATTTGATTCTTAATATCTGTAAGGTCAGGTTACCTTACTTGGAAAGTAAAATTAACCATATCTCTGAACAAAGAATGTTGCAGTGAGTCATCAATAAACATCAATGAAATCATTAATTAGTTAATAAAATGCTGTCTATTCAATTACAAATCTTTATTATAGTTTTATTTATTGGCTATAAACAGAGATCTCAGAGCCTGAATGAGACATAAAGTTATTTATGAAGATGATGATGATGAGGCTACTTGTGCTGGCTTATTATGTTTAACATAAATCTAGAAAACTACAATCTATCAACTGTTAATAGTTTTATATTATTTATTTGCTGATCATATTAGCCATTAGAACTATACAATAAAATATTACATGTTCTGATTTCATAGAGATTTCTGTATCTGACATTGAGTAGTCACTTATTTTCTTTGCTGAAGATGTTACAAAATAATCTGAACATAAAGTAGTAATTCAGTAGTCTTAGTTTTTCTTCTCCAAAAAGAGCTGAGAAACTGAAAATCATAAGCTGACCTTTAAAACCACATAAAAAATAAGTCTCATGCTATGTGGTAATATAGATTACCCCCCACCAGATCCAAGTCACAGATTTTCCCTGAATTCATGGATATTTAGGCTTTAACTAACTCATTGTACAAACAAAGGCCAATATAGTATTTGGCTCTAACTTTTGGGAATTTATACAAGGTAGCATTTAAATTAGACATTTAAAAAAAGGAAAAAAAGAAAGAAAAAGCACAAATCCAAATATTTTATCTATAAAAGTTTTCAAAGGTCTCTTTTTGTTTGTTTTATCAAAAAACAAACCAAAAAAAAAAAAAGGCAGAGTCAGTCTGCCACCAAAACCCAAACTTTCCATTTGTGTCTATAAAGCAGATTTGCAAACCAGACTACAGACCCTCCACATTGTTATGCCATGTGTCACACCACAGGACATATTACTTGCAGGATGCTACAGTAATTTTATGATGTTCCCCATCTCCTTCAATTCCCACACTTTCTAAATTGTCCCATCAGCTGACCTTGCCTACAAACACAGCTATTCTCTAACTGCACTATTTCAAAACATGTCAAAACAATGGGGATGCTCTTCTTCCATACATAGGAAAATGAAAATAATCTGAGCTCGTTGTATTGGAGAGGATTTCAAAACTAGCAGTTTCCCTAACTCATCTGCTGCCTATTGTGGTTATACCTTCTTTCCCTTCTAAATTTAATATATTAATCTTTTATGAAGAAAGAAGGGATTCAACCCTAACAAATTCTCTCTGAGTCTCTCTGAGCTTCTGTTCTTGTCCTGATACTATGCATTATAGCTCAGATTCAGGAAGAGTACTGAAGAAATGTTTTCTTTATACTATTTAGTCTTTGTCATAAAAAACCTGGCACTGGAATTCAACCTTTGTCCTTTGATAACTGGTATCTGAGTCTTTCTAATAAGGGAGGAATCAGTGACAGGAAACAGACAGATAATCCCTTATTTTATCTGTCAAGGCTCACCTCCCATAAAGAAAATGGAAAAGCATGTAACCACCAAATTAAGCATGTTTTCCTCATCCCTTAAGCAAGGGAAACTGCTAAAGTCTTTCTGAACAACCTCCTTCTAACATAGTCTGTATGCTGGATCCGAACTCTGCAGCCTTGATGAACTATTTCTGCAGTGTTTGGTGAGCAGCTCCCTAGATTTTCCTGAGGTAAATAGGAATTTTCCTCTTGAAGAATCATGCTGATATTGTTAGGGACTGCAAGAAACTTTGGGATCTTATTGCAGCACTCCAGTGAATATCTGGCTGGTCACTTGGTGGGAATGAGGAGGGACATCCTTTTTTCACAGCTGTCAATTCTCTGCAGGGAAGGGATGTGAGGGATGTTAGGGATTAGGAATCCTGATTCTGTTTCAATTAGAGACAGCCCTGTCATTTTCTCCACAAGCCCAAACCCCTGCCAGCATCTTTGTCTTTATCCAAATCCAAGTCTTTCTCCGGTACTGCCAAGAACATTTCCAATTGGCTCCAAGCATCTCACAGTGGCTTAAGAAAAGTAATTGGTCTCACACATACATTTGGATGTGGATGTGCTCCCAGCAGGATTGCCAGATCTAGGCGACTACATGACTGCTCTTCCACAGTGTGAATAAGACACATGCCACAACAGAGAGCTCTAGCAGGGAGGAAGGTTTACAGCCTCTTTTACTGAACCTCCTCCTATTTTATCTTTTATTCTGCTCTGAGGTGCTTCACATGAACTCGGATAGGAAGCCAAGACAAGAAGAGTGGTTAACAGCTGCCACAGAACACTTCACTCATCAGTTTGATTCAGCAAGATTGAATGCACAATTTTGCAGTTAATTTATATATAGTTGCCATTCCTATGCACAACTGAGAATATAAATAGGAAAGGCAGGATACAAGGAATGCAGCTTAAATCATCTGAAACTGTTTTAAAGAAGACATCTGGAAGCTATCTGTGAATAACCCATCAGGGTAAGACTTTTTAAAAAAAATGTCAAGGAACAACCTTTCCACTGAAGCAGAAGTTAGGAACCCTCACTGCATCACATAAGGACTCAAGTCAAGTTAACCATCACATTCATGAACTGGAAGACTGACAAATTTCACATCAAAGATAAAAACAAAGAATGTCAAACACATTGATTTGTATGACAACTGATGTGATTATGAGAACTACAAAGAGTAAGTGTGTAAAATCTGTGAAACAAGAATCAAAATGACTTAAAGACAGAAGGAAAACAATGTGAAGACAGAAACTAGAGAGGATACAGTTTAAAAAGATTAGGTAAAAAGAAGCAAGGGAAAGTCTGAAAAGACAAGAATGTGTTAATCATGATCTCATCCAAAGTTCCTTGTAGAGCCATGAGCTGCACATAATGATACAACTGTCATTTAAACAATTTCTATGAAAGTACTAGAAAAACGAAGAGAAGAAAAATTTTTCTGGTTTCTGGTATCAAGCCAGAACATTCCTTTTTACACATCAAGGATGAAGGTTTTTTCCAGTCTTAATGATTTTATGATTCTGTGATAACTTGAAGTGGCCCACTATTATGGCATTTACATATGGAGAGATAGAATTTGCTTTTAACTGCCAGCTGAATAGGAAGAAGATCTAGCTGTCTGCAAAATATAGAATCATAAACTTGTTTAGTTTGGAAAACACCGTTGAAGTCATCAAGTCCAAATGTTAATCCAGAACTGCGAAGTCCACCACTAAACGTAAAGTGCCACATCTTCACATCTTTTAAATACCTCCAGTGACTCAAACACTTCTCTGGGCAGCCTGTTCCAATGCTTACCAGCCTTTCAGTGAAGAATTTTTTCTAATACCCAATCTAAACATCCCCTTGTGCAACTTGAGGACATTTCATTTTGTTCTATCACTTCATACCATGGGAGAAGGGACAGACCCCTACCTGGGCACAACCTCCTTTCAGGTGGTTGTATAGAGCAATTAGTTTCCCCCAAGCCTCCTTTTCTCCACGCTGAACACCCCTAGCTCCCTCAGGTGTGCCTCCTAAGACTTGTGCTACCACCCTTCCCCTGCTTCTTTGTCCTTCTCTGGATGTATCCAGCACCTCAATGTCCTTCTTGTTCTGAGGGGTTCACAACTGAACACAGGATTTGAGATCTGACCTCACAAATTATTATGATCACCTATTTATTTTGTTTAAACACATTATTTTGTATTGTTAGCAGTCTCCTGAAGAGCCTAAAGACCAAAGAGTACAAAATAGCTGTTTGGGTTGTTCTAAACAGATATTTTTTCATGTGAAAGCAATTTTTAACTTTCTTTGATGAAGCTCTTTCATTGAAAAAATCTTTGAAAGACATTCCATTTCCTGTTAAGTCTCCTTGCCTTCATAACCCTATTTTTTAACAATGGTTTACACTTAGGGACTGATTAAAAATTTTCTGACAAAGCCTTGAAATCTACTAAAGAGTTTACTATATGTAATTTGGTTTAGTTTAGACAAATATTTAAAAATGAACAGTTGTCCTTTTTCTCTAGGTACTTATATGTGTCCATCAGGAAGGATGGGGAAGATAGGAATTGTTGAGTTAGGATAAGCAAATATTTTCTAATGAGTGGGAAAGGCAAGAAATTTTTAGCAATTTTATTAGCATACGGAATCACTGGGATATTTAATAGTTAGCAGTTAGTTTTGTGCATGAAATGTGGTCACACAAACTCTTCAAATTCAAGACATTAGGAAAGTTACTTAAAAATTCAAATTGCAGTTTTACAGAACAACTTTTATTGCTCACACAAATTGGGAGATAATGAACAATTTTAGAGATTATATTTAACAAAAATTGATTACAAAATAGCAAAGGAAATTATTACCATTTAATTATTTTTAATTTGCTTTTCAACCAGAGCAACTGGATGATAAGATAGTTTATCTTAAATTAATTCCACAGATTCTGAAAGTGATTTATTTCTGTTTTATCATGTGAGGTTCTCTGACATCAGCTTCTGAGTTGATCTGTCTGACCAACTTTGTTTTTGAATTTATTTAACTGCAATCTGGGCCAGGGAGAAAATTATTTCTTGTTGGTTTATGAGGCAAATACTGATGTAAGAATGTCCTTGTCATTGCTGCGTGGCCACAGTCACTATTACAAATATATTATTAAACTAAGTAGTGAGAGAAACTCACAGTGACAAATATATTATTAACCTGAGAGAGAAACAGAGGAAGAGTTATTTTTGCTTTGTTTTCACATTTAGGAAGATAAAACCTTTCCTTATATATAAATTTTCTCTATGCTCATTTTCACTACACATATTTGTATATTTTCCTACTGAAAGAAACATCCCAAACAGGGAGCTGACTTGTGCTTGACATAGTGGGAGGACACTAATTTGGCACAGCTGATGTTCTGGCATGATACCATAAGTGGTGCAGATGTGACCACCAGGGAAGCAAGTGCCAACAGCATCACACACAAGCAATAGTGTTTTCCCTAACTGTGTGGTGTAGAGAGCAACTGCTTACTTAGTGTAAATCTCTTCCTGTTCCACTAATCCTGCTGGGTGCTCACAAGGACTGAATCAATTGTTTACTCATAATAAAGATTAATTTCAGCTGGTGCTGCTTTGCTGCCTGCAAAGAAAAAATAAAAAAGCAAAACAAAACAAAATTCAATCATTAACTGAAAGTGAAGTTTCAACTCTCTTGTTCCATGCAGATGGTGCTGTTTACCAGTTAACTCTCAGAGCAGGAAGAAGACCAAAGCCTAGATGAATTACAGCTGGTTCAAACTAATCCAGGCAAAAGGTGAAGTTAATGAGGAGTAGAAAAGTAATTTGTTGAATTCTGTTATTACCATGATCTCACAGTTAGTCAGACTATAGCCCCACTAATACTCTACTCAGTACGCAAAAATGGCATCTATGATACCCAAATTATAGTGTTGCCAAGATCATTTTCTGCATGAAGTGATTACAGACCAACCTCTCTCTAATTACTGTTTGAAAAAAAAAGACCTCATCTGTCCCATTGAGAATGAGTTGCCCTTTGTTGTCTTTTAGGTAGGACATGACTGGGGTGATCCACTTCCTGGGTTGGAAGGGAAGGTCCTGCAGGAGCTGAAGCTAACCTGTGTTATGGACAGGCAGCTGCTGAGACAGGGAGCTAACAACAGTCCAGGTACTCCAAAATCCCTCATAACAGAGTGTGCTTGACCTCATCCAGACAGATCCATCCTCTGTGCTGTGTCAGGAAGGTATCAGCAAGTGACACTTCTTGGTACATCTGCAGATGAATGCAAGCAGGAGATGACAAACATCACTTGCATCAGTCAGGAAAGGACTAGATAGCTCTGTGTCATGCAAGGTACATGCTTTTTCATTCCACGTCAGCTTGAAGGAAGAATATGGCAATGCTCTGAACAAATAAAGTATACCTTGCTGTGGATAAATGAATATCAGCTGGGGGGAAAAAAAAAAAGAGAGAAGGAGGAGCAAATAAAATACCTAACTAGCAGTGGCACACATATCTCTGGTTGTGGATGTAAAGGAGTTGTTTCTTGAACTTCCATATGCACTTGCTAGCTGCCAGCACAGATGTGCTGCAAAATGGAGCCACATCTGTGAGAATAAGACCTGCTTTTCAAAAGCAGCTTTTCTAAAGATGGCAGACAAATGTCTTCTTTTTCTATTGTATAATTTGGCTGAATGTGTATAAAATGGACTGTTATTCTTGGCAGTAAATCACTAATATTTTCTTAGCCACTAAACTCTAAATATTGGGTTTGCACGAAAAAAGACACATGGATTCTCATGTACTTACTTTGCTTCAGGTAATCTATTGTTATATATTGGGATCCACTCATAATAATTCACTTGTTTGAATATCATTTTCTCCCATAGACAGAGAGTTTATAGAGTCCTTAACATCCACAATATCATTTTTATTTGACTAATGAAGTGAGGATTCATTATAATTCCTAGACTTAAATGCCATCACTGGAAGAAGGCAAAAGTCTGATTCACACTGAAGAAACAGATGAGAAATCTCACAGTGATGCAAGGGAGCTTGGGCAAGAAACATGAGTAGTCACCTTATTGACTTCCAGACAATTGCAAGAGTTGAGAACACACAAAGATTAAAAAACCTTCTAGTACCCATTTCATGGAGACTAGGTCAGACAAACATCTGTCAGGAGTCATTGATCCTGCCTTCAGGCAAAGCAGTGGACAAGATGACCTCCAAAGGTTTATTTCCAGCCCCGTTTTCCTGTGATATTGTGATGAGCCCTAAATTGCCTTGGGACCATCAGTTGATAGACCCACAGCCTTTCTGTGGAGTTATCCATTAAGGTTGGGAAGGTTATTTACATAAATCCCAGTGTAAAAATTTTTTATTAAGCAGAGTTATTATTACTTTGATTTTTTTTTTTTCACTATGTCTTGTTGCAAGCCTATGCTGAAAACCTTCAGGCAAGGTAACTCCTCAAGGACAATATTAGAAATCTTACTGGATCAATGCATAATTTTGTAGAGCTTTTTGCTGCCTGCAGATGAGAGCAAATTTTTTAACCCCAGTCATACTGAGTCTGAAGTACAACTACTTTATGAGTCTGCAAGTGATAGGAAGCAAGAACCCTATTTTTAGGGAGACCTGCCCTTTCTTGACTGCAGAGTATCCACATTACATTGTAGAATTGTCTGATTTAAATTTCTTATTTTTATAAAAACAACAGATCCAAAGGCATACAGCTAAACATTTATCCAAATGTTTACATTTGGATGTTAAAATGCACGTGCACACACACATGCAAATCATAACAACACGTAAAAGACCATGGTGTCCTGAAAAATGTAATTTTACATCCTCAAGTTGTGTTCCTTCATAAAGAATTAAAATGTTGGCATTTCTTGATAGGCAGGGTGATTATTTGATAAGATTACACAGATAAAGTGATGCTCATCATTTTTCACACATAATTAAATACAACAAAAGTAATATTTAAAATAGATAAGCAAGCCCACAATGGGTAATTATGTGTATGGAGCTTTCTGTGTTACAATGTATAGTGTTTAATTGGACCTTAAGGGACAGTGCAAATTTACTAATCATATGTGCAAGTCACAGCCAAGGTTTCATACCAAAGTTCCAGACTCCTGTCTACACCTGCATGTAATTTGCTTATTAGTTTAAATGCACAATTTCAACTCTTTAACATTCAGTTTTGATTGGTTTTGCTATATTAATGGGATAACAACATCATTCATAATCAATGTTCTCCAAATGTAAATTATTTTAATTGTTCGCACATAATAGTGTTCTCTATTAAGAACACATACTGATGCCTCGTTGAGAAAATTAATTTGCTGTGTTTGTTAATATAATGAAATAAAAGTTGTTCCAATTTAATGAATTCAGCAGTAGATTTCATAACTTCATTATGAACACAAACTCAATTTTCTGGGGGTAACTTACCATTAGTTCAAATGAAAAGATTCATGCTCTGGAAAATTCAGGAGTCACTGGTTCTATTTCTTGGGGTCATTCCAATTAATAAAATGAGAAATATTTAACAATGCCACAGACTGAATATTCCAACATGCAATTGAAATAATTCTTCCTGCATCTTGAATTTCAGAGTTTCCCCAGGTGAATAGCTATTTTTAAAAAAGTTTCCTAAGGGAGGAAACAGAAAAAAATAGTGACAGTATCATTTAACTATTTTCATACTAAATTATTTAAGTTCCTTTTGTAGCTTCTCTCATGAACTTGAAATGTATGGCCCCGTTTTTGTTCAGCAGATCAAAAAAATTGCAAAGCTTATCACCATTCAGCTTGAAGAAAATGAATTACCACATTGTAAAACCAAATACTTTTAATGCACAGATGTGGAAAACATCAACTCTGAGGCTTACTTAACGAATACCATACTTGGTTATTTCACCACTGCTGGGTGTAAAGCTGTGGATGTTCACACTGAGCTCTTGCTCAGTAGTACGAAAAAGATTATGGTAAGCCAAAATTGACAATAAATTTAATCTGATAACTGACATCTGACGTCTAGCTTTGGGGCCTCCTTTTGCTATGTCTGAAAACCAAGTTACTAATCTTCAGAGCTTAGAGAACAAAACCTTAGGGCTATTAGTAAAGTAGTGAGAAGGCATGGATAAAAAAGAAATCTTTTCTTGAACCCTGATATCTCAAATATTCCTCAACTATTATGTCTGTTGCATTTTGTCATGGGTTAGCAAGCATAGTCCCGGAAGTGATGTTCTTGCAAAGAGGTGCTTACAGCTTCCTCTGTGACCTGACAGAACCTATCAGCTGGCCAGTTTGAGTATGGACAATTCTTTAAGCCCCTTAAAGTTGTGACCGCCTCTGTAATCCACACTTAAGAATAGGAAACTCAGAGGCAGACTCTCTGTGTCTCATTTCTGGTGCTGGGACAGGTGGCTGCGGGCCCCGTGCGGGGGCCAGTGGGCCCGGCCCAGGCCTTGCTTGGGCCAGGCCAGGCC
>NW_008239547.1:7194149-7213334 GCF_000691975.1 Corvus brachyrhynchos | reverse complement strand
AAAGGAGAAGACCTCAGTTCCTAGAGATGCTCCCAGAGATAGTCCTAGAGATGAAGATGAGGAGGACCCTTTGATCCCAGGGAAGGAGAAGGGCCTCTGTTCTTAGAGATGAAATGCTCCCAGAGATGGGTGAAGAGAACTTTTGTTTCTGAACGGCTCAACCTTAAAGTTGTACCCCAAAAAACTTCAAGAGTGGACCCTCAAAAGCAGTTGTGGGAAAAGCTGCAAGTCGGCAAAGGGACTCACATGCGAGCAGAGAACCAACCTGGGCGGCTGGCTCGTTGTGATAATGTTTTCATAGCATGGGCAAGAGAGACTCCTCTTCCTAAATGGACTGAAAAAGGTTATTATGGAAGTGGTAAACAGACTGAACATCTCAAGGGTTGTCTTTCTACATTGTCAGTGGGAGAAGGGAGAAAGGGGGGGGCGGGGTGGAGAAGTGTTCTGAAGGTGAGGGTTGGTTTTTTTTCGTCTTTTAGGTCTGTTAATAAACTCCTTTATATTCTTTCAAGTTTGGTGCCTGCTTTGCGTTTCTCCTAATTCTTATCTCACAGAAGGTAAACAGTAATGAGTATTTTGGACCAAACCACTACACATTTCCAGGTAGCTTTTTTTTTCCTTTTTTTTTCTTATGCAAAGACTAATTTCTACATGTTTAAAAATCTGTCCTGGAAAATGAGTCCCAGCTCAACAGAGAATATATATCTTAATTAGGAAACTGTCTAATATGTGGGGTTTATGGGTCTTAGCATTTCTGCTCATATTCACGATTCTGTGCCTTTCTGGGACATACAATTTAGTTCAGTATGAGATTCTAGGCACAGATATGAAACAGGTTATGTAGCAGATCTGTAATGTAATGCTGTCTTCAGGCCTTCACACAATAGTATGACTTTCGCAATCATAATTAATTTGTATCTAACTCTAAGCATATGGGTCCTTCTTATTGAAATCAAGGAATATGAAATACCACCTCACTAAAATTCCATTGCCAAACTCCAAGCTAAAGTCAGTTTACTCTCTGAGTTATTCCTCTGATTCAAGAAAGGTTTAAACTCTGTTGGATTTAGTGAAGAACATTCAATACCAAACTTAGAGGACTGAGCTACGTAAATGCAGAACAAGTTGATGGTGGATTCAAGGGAGGAAAAATATAACATTGTTTTCAGCTCTGAAAGTGATGTTGGATAGATAGTTCACAAGGTACCTCCTTGTCATTCATCTTTCTGAAATCTGTGTCCAGTTTTTTAAATTCATTGACTTAGGATACTTCAAAAAAATATCCTTATATTTTGACATTAAGCCAAGTGAATGGAAGCTTCAGACTTACTTTATAATAATGTTTAAGAAAAATGACACACTCTTGGACACCCTCTAATTCTTGGGTACGGTGATAAAATTTTTCTATTTATACAAAAATGATACCACTTCAGTAGACTACCATAAATGTATGTGGTATTTTCAGATTATTGCATAGAGAAGTCATCTTCAAGTATCTGCCAGTTTTCCATGAAACTCCAGTTTTCCACAGAATCTGTTATTAGCACCAAAGCAATGTATTAGTTAGCTACATATGAATTTTATCACACAGTGATCCAACTTAATAGCTACATAATTAAATGAAAATTGATTCTCTCTTGAGCATAGTCCAAAGGAATAATATTTAAAGTTACGTTTGAATCAAAGAACGGTCTGCATTGGAAGGAACCTTGAAGATCACCTAGTTCCAACTCCCCAGCCATGGACAAAGATGCAGAGACCAGGTTGCTCAGAGACTCATCTAACCTGGCCTTGAACACTTCCAGGGATGGTGCATCCACTTCTCTGGGCAACCTCTTTCACTGATACCACAGTAAAGAATTTATTCCTTATATTTAATCTAAGCTTACTCTCTTTCAGTTTAAATCCATTACCCCTTGTCCTCTCACTACACAGCTGTGATAAAATTCCCTCCTTAGCCTTCTAGTGGGGCTCCTTTAGCCACTGGAAGGTGCTATAAATTCTCCCCAGAGCACTGTCTTCTCCAGGCAGAACAGC
Source organism: Corvus brachyrhynchos (assembly GCF_000691975.1). Classification (NCBI taxonomy): domain Eukaryota; kingdom Metazoa; phylum Chordata; class Aves; order Passeriformes; family Corvidae; genus Corvus; species Corvus brachyrhynchos. The sequence goes on along the minus strand of NW_008239547.1, from coordinate 7,211,297 downwards.
CCCAACTCGCTCACTGAAACCAGTTCTCTGCCCCTCTGATTATCCTTCTGGCCTCCTTTGGACTTGCTCCAACACATCCTTCTTATGTTGGGGGCCCCAGAGCTGGACATAGTAGGTAGGTGGGGTCATACTGTAGGTGGGATCTCAAAAAACCAGAGTAGAGCAGGGGAATCACCTCTCTCAACCTCACACCTCTTGATGCAGCTCTTTGGTCATGCTGAGCTTCTCAACCAACACTCTGCTTGCATTACAAGTTGCATGTATGTCTAGAAGATGATTTCTGGCAGGAATTTTATGTTTTCTTTTCCCCAAAACACACAGAGCTCTAGTTCTTAAAAATAGCAAATAGAGTCTTGGTGATGACAAGAAAAATGAAGTTGCTTCTACAAGTTTCCTGTTTGTGTTGCTTGTATACAATTAGCAGATAGGGGTGAGGGTAAGTAAGATCACAAATGGTGATATAAATAAACAAAGAATGAAATGTTAATTCCATAATGAGAACTTTAATGAAATCACTGGAGCTTCAGATGAGAGTAGAAATATACTTTTTTCCCTCTTATAGTAGGATTAGAAACTAATCTTTTGCATAAGCAAAAGCCACTCTAACATGAACCATCCTTTGTAATGCTGCACTTTCTGAGATTGATTTACAAACAGGTAGAAGGAAATTTTGATTTTATGCTTCATGTTTCTTTGCCTTTTGTCTTTTGGGGAGTGGGAATCATGCTCCAGGCTCCAGTGGATTTTCAGCTAAACTCTACAAAACTTTGTAGTACATTTTAAAAGTAAGTTTTGAGTAGGATCTATAATAAGGCATTTCAGGTCAATTCATTAACCAGTTCTCTTAGGAATGCTTTAATTACAGTGCTCTGAAACCAGAGGGAAAAATGGTAAATACCGTAGAGCCAACAGACCAATATTGCTAATTAATATGGATTGCAGGAGAAAGTGTTGACTAAAAAGCCTTGGATGAAATCTCAGAGGGATAATGAATTATGATCAAGGGGGATTTATTAAAAATAGACCTGCTAACAATACTAAAAATTCTGTGCACTTTCTAGCATCTTTAACTAACTTACAAACTTTCTGCAAACATTAATTGTCCAAACATTTTACTAGCTTAAGTAACTACTATGATCTGAACTAAATAGTCTGACACTTTTTTAAATTGAGAGACATGCCCAGAAGGCAACAGTATATCCATGGAAGACTGGAAACAGATATCGCCTGCTTTGTTGGTTTTTTTTTTTTTTAGTCTTAATACATCAGACCACTTTCCTTCAGGGCGTGATCCAAAACCTAACAAAATCAGCAAGAGCCATTCAGCTGACCTCATGGGGCTTTGAATTGCCCAAGGAGAGACATATCAGACTTTTAATCAGGGCTACTGCCAGTAAAAATACAACACTGCAATGGTAGAAAAGTCATGGCATTGTGGGTAAGGACTGATTGTTTCTTCTCCTACTTTAGGGTGATATTTGGATGGCAAAAGACAACCTCAGGGGGAAAGTCCAGTGTGTGATGATTTCCCCCTGCAGTATTGGATCAGTGCCTCAGTGTGGTGTGACAACATGCCATATGCTTTTTCATTATTTTTGTATGAAATGAATAAGTAAGTTCTTATTAGTTAATGACAACTTTTGAAAAAGTATTGATGACATATCCAACTATCCAGCTAAGTTATAGCTATTTTGTGCCTCTTTACTTTACCTCAAAATTTTCAGACTGGTATATTTAGTTATTCATTTTGTCACTCTTTTATGCATATGCCTATCTATATGCCACAAAGAATTTGGTTTGCTGTTCTCTTTCTGCATACTGTTTTAAACAGGCAATGATTGACATCCAAATGTGGTTACACATTGTTTCTAGTGAGACCTCCAAACATGAGACACAGTAGGGCAAGATTTTCACGTGTAAGAAACCAATTAAGTTTTTCAAATTTTGATACATAAAAAGCAGATATTTAATGATCTTCTGGTATGGAAATTATCTTACTTTGTGTAACATAGGATGTGCTATTATTATGGCACAATTCTTGTACTTTGACAAAATTCCTTTTGTGTTGAGGGGTTATAATAGAAAGCTCATTTAATAATTCTTTCCCAATTTTACCTCATGTGATGAGTTCTACATGCTTTGATTACAGGATCAGAGTAGAATTGGGAAACACAGGACAACTCAGATGAAAATCTGTCACATACGTATGAATCTAGTGTACAAAAGAATGTATAGACAGCCAGTCCTGCTTCTCGTTTGGGGTTTTTATCATTTTTTTAATAAACTATTCATTTTGCCCAAACTATGATTAGAAAATCTTATCAAGAGTACTGGTACAGTCCTGATACCCAAAATGTTGCAGCCACTCTTGCAAAATGGAGCTCTAAATAGTCACCAGAGGGCACAAAATGCCATTGAATCATGGAAGATGTACACCAACATTCTCATACTTGGCCCCTGAAGCTATGTTTCAATGGAAATTTGTTGTGTTCAGAAGTAAATAGTACACCTTAATGTCAGGTCATAGCTGTCATTTGAAACCAGATAGCAATTTTTGCCTTGGTGAATAAATCCAAGCTTACATACCTAGAAAATTTTGTTCTGTTCTTTTGTTTGGGAACTAACACTCAAGTTAAAAGGCATATCCGTAGCTTTAAGATATTCATGGAAAAATTCACTAGATAATTGCAGCCTGGGAACCCTATGAAGGCCCCATTCATTTCTAAGGTTGTCTCTCTACTTGTGGGGCAAAAAGCAAAGTGGAATTATTCATGTTGTTAGTTCCCTTCCTCTGAGGTGCAAAGATCCTTTGTCACATGCTACTTCCAATGCAAGTTCATAAGTGTCCCTGGCTACAGTCTCCAGCAGTGCGGATCCTTCATGTTCCTTTTTAGCTACCAAGAAGCTAAGACCAGGAGCATGATGGGCTCTGGCAAGATGCACAGCTTTTCATTCAACTCTTTGCTCTGGGCTCCAATTGGCCAGCAGTGCTATCCAAGCTCAAGTAAAACACTGAGTCCATTAAGTGATAAAAAATATTCCCTCACAATGTCTATGATCAAGACACATCATAAAGTGTTTGAATTTTAGAATATTGCTTATCACCCTTCTTCTTCTGGTACTGTGTCTGCAACTACCTTATCAGACAGAAATCCAGTGTGCATAACGTACAGATTTCCCCTTGTCCACCTGAAAATGAACTGCAGTAAAATACAGTGAGGTCAGAGGGTAAGGATTTTAACTATTGTACTGACAGTGAGATCTGGGGAAAAAAAATGTAGTGGTAAGTAAATAAGTGTATAAATAAATCCCCTACTGAGTTCAGATGAGAGCCTCTCCAGCAAAATGTCAGGTTAGAAAAATATACCGAGCCCTTACTTCATGAATAAACTCTTGTTGTGAAAACAATATGAGCAGAACCATATCTGTAAAATGTGAATACATAATACATTGCTTTATTGTTAATGACTGTTTCACTGTCTGTTGTTGACATCAACGACATTAACAACTATTTCAAAAAGTTTCTCTTCAGTGTAGCTGAGGCCTTTGCTTACAGTGCTGAAGATCCAAGGTTCAATCAGCCCATGGCTCTTGCAGAGACAGTGTGTTCCAACACGTGTTAATATCAGTGCTATCAGGTCAAAGAAAGGAAATCCTGATGAAATCTTTTTTTAGAGTTCAGTATCAAATACTGCAATGTACTACAAGGCAATTCCCTAAGGTGACTAGAAAAGTTTTCCAAATTAAACATGTTGTTTAACTAGATTAAAATGACAAAAAACAGATAAGTCAGATTAAAGTCTGATCCTATTCCAACCTTAATTCACATTGCTGTAAAATTATATCATTACAACATGCAGAACAGTGAATTAAAGATCAAGTGCCAGCTTTAAATTTAATTTCCTCACATTTGCCAGCTTCAGATTATCTAGTGCTAACAGCATGACTGACACTTCACAGGCATGCCTGAAAATAAATTCCTCTAATCCAGGACCTCTCCTGCCAACATCTCAGTTGTCTCATGGGGTCTGCTGAGTGAGTAGATTGGAAACCTGGTAGAATAGAGGGATGTTGGAACATAACATTAAAACTGAGGACTATTAAGGCAACAACAGATTAAAGATGGGGAAATAGACAAACCCAGATTAGATGTGTTGTCAGGAAAATGTCCCTTTGGTCCTACTTTAAGTACCACCTCAGGAAGTGCTGCCCAAGAGAGAAGCTGCCTGATCAGGGTTAAAAATGTGGGGTTGTGTTTCTGTAGTGGCCTGAAAACCATGGTAGGGTATTTCAGCACACATGGAAAGGTGTCCCACTGTGACTTTCTCTTGCTGTAAATGCACATGCACACACAGAAAAAGGCGAGGAAGTTCAGCTACTGCCAAGTGCATGTATTTGAGGCAATGACTGTGTTTATTCCTCTGTTATACTGATGTGCCTTGGTACATTATTTTTCTTCCTAGACCTTGTATAATCTTTCTGAGTCACTCCTTAGGTCAAACAGTTTTAGCTGGACTGCAGTTCCACATTCAGACCTGCTACAACACATAGCCTATTGTGAAGGCTGTTAGAAATTATTTCAAACCCTGTGTTTAGCTGAACTTTTCATTGAGACACTCACTCTAATATAAAACAGTGTTTTACTTGTATGTGATGGCTGCTTGTATATGACACAAGAGATTTTTAGCCTGTGGGAGAATTATATAAATAAAAAGACTGAGTAAATAAAGTAACCACAAACCATGTAGGCTATAAGTCAAAAAAACAAAGAAGTCTAGCAGTCTGTAGGAGACTGCAGATGAACTTGGGAATAGGTTGTTGGAAGAGCATTACTCATGGTCATCAGAGAAGGCATCACACACCATAGAGATTCTTTCCTCAGGATATTGCCCTTTTGTTGTTACTTTAGACTGGTCATTAGATTGGTAACGTGAAAGCAGAATTTTAGCCTAAACTGCAAAAGGCTAAAATAATCAAAAAGAAAAGGCAAATATTCCTTCCAAATGAACATGTTCTTTCCAAAAGAAGGAATATATTGAGTTTGCCTAATCAGTATCCATCTGAACCTTTGCTATTAAATTTCTGAAATAAGGGATCACATTTTTGGAAGTATTTATTCACTTTCTTTACTTTATTTGTATGAGCAATGTTCCAAATTTAAGACTTAGTTAATGGTGGAATATTAAGAACATACAAATATATTTTAAAGCAGATGATTTTAGAAAAAAAAAATGCAATTTAATTTGCATGTAGGGTAAGCACCTTATTTTCTTGTTCTTAACAATCTTTTTATTTAGGATAACCTATGTTAGCAACAGAGTGAATGAAGATAATTAATGTCTGAGAGGGGTGTATGTAAAACCATCCTGCTGAGCTACCTGAAGTAGCCAGCAGGCTGAGGAGAGGCAAGAGGCTGAGTGTCCACCTTAAGCAGATTAATAAGATTCTTTGGCCCAGCCTACCAGAAGGGTGCCCTGATCATAGATGTAGGAACATACTCTAGGAGCAAAGAATTCTTTTAGACTTTGCCAATTCAGGCATGAAGTGACCTTAGGAGAATGACAGCATTTTAAAAATTAACGAATTTGTAAGCAAGAGAGTGGACAGGGGCTCTGCATCCTTCGTCACTGAACACTGGTATGCAATATTTAAATCAAGACCAACCTGTTTCCAAGAAAGCATCCTAACAACTGCCTTCTTAATCAGGAAATTTGTTAGAGTCCCTGATTCTCACAACAATTTATAAGGCAGGATTAAAATATTCCCAAGATGCCTGACGTGTTCTGAATGTTAGAAATCATATTCAAATCTCTCTCGAGTAGAGAGAGAAGCTGAACCTGAATTTGTAATGTCTCTTTTGAGTGCTCCCTTTGCACAAACAGCTGGCAAAAGGTATAGTAAAAAAACAAACAACCCTTTCTCCTTCTATGTTTTCTATGAGGTCCTGCCTATCAAAGCAGTTTTGAGAGAAGCTTCTGTGAGAGAAGCTTCCATCTCAAAGCTCTTAGGAGAGGTGAATACAAGGATGCCTGGGGGCACTCAGCTGCACCACACTGCCAGGGCAGGGGCAGTTCTGGATACCTCCTTTGAAATCTGGCTTCCAGGTGTAAGTGAAAGTTGAGTGTCAGATTTGGAAAAATCTACACCTTGGATTTCCACCTTTATGTCACTTTGTACTTGATCTTTAATCAATCAAGCATGAGAACAGAAAACCCAGCACAAACTAAATCATAGTGTGTGTTCTTTAGGTGGAGCAGACCCAAAAGAACAGGCTTTAGACCTCAGTACCTTCTCATGCCCTCCCTGTTCAACCAAAATTGGTACCACAGAAATGAATGAGATGAGATTGCTTAAGACACAAGTAGCATTCAAATAACATAGAAAAAATGAACAAAATGTATATATTTTCCAGCATTTAGTATAAAATCTGAAGTGCATTCAAGTTTTGTTCTTCTTTGTTGCTGTTTGAACGTAAGCATACCAGCTCTGATACACAAAACAGAAATACATTCATTAGGAGAGACATTTGTAGAATCAAAAAAGAAACTGGAAAGTGCCATCTTCCCACCTTTTTCTGCTGTTAAACCCCTTGTCTCTTTGAAAGGGGGGCTTTTGATTCAAGTGAGTGGGGAAGGGGAGAACGATTTGTGAAGTTGTTGCAGCCTTGTGCAAGATCAGTTGCTGCCTCCCTACCACAATATGAACAGTGTCCTTATTTATCTTCTTCCTGAACAGAGAACAAGAAAAGCCAGAAGTATTTAAGTAAAATTGTAATTGGACCCTACAGTAGTTCCAAAAACAATGGGAGCTAGAAGGGAAACATAAGGATTCATTTTGGCTACTCTGTCGTATCATTTGTTCTTCCTCAGACTTATAAAGTTGTACATAATGACTTTTAAAAATATAGGAAAGTTAGAAACAGAAACCAGATGCTCAGAACCCATAACACCTTTCCCTTATTTCCTCTGAGTTCAAAAAACAAAACCATCAGCATTTGTGAATGTAACGTTTTAATGAAAAAATGAAATCATGTGTTCTAGTAGCTGATTGTGACAGTAACACTTCATTTCCCCCTTTCTGCTCTCAAGTGGCAAATTGATATGACACAATGCAGAAACATTTTCAAACACACAGCCTGAAAAGCTTAAAATGTAACTGTAACACATTAGTTTCTGAAAGCTTAGATGCCTATATAGTGTGTCTGTATCTGTAAATTTCTGCAAGAAAACTAATCCAAGAAGATTTGAGCTAACATCTGTCTACAATATCAGCTACTTATGTCAGTGTATTGGTCAGGACTGTTTCTAGGGGATAAATTGAAATAGATGTGAAATCAAAATGAATAACAGTTACAGTAATTCATATAGAAAATTGTTTTATGGTCTTTAAAAGTCTAGTAAAATTTTTGGTTCTATTACTTCTTTCTGTTCCACTTCTTCATTTTGTGATAAGTTGTAAAAAAAAGAAAGGATGAACAATTTTGGTTCATCAAGACATTAGAAAGTTTAACTCTTGTCTTTGTGAGTAAATTGCATGCAGTTTAGACTAAGAATTTAATAAATTACTACCCAGGTTGCAGCTAAAAAATGGAGAATTTTTATTTTTACTGGATTAGGTTTAAAATGCAACATAGATTTTTGGACATAGCACCAGAATGTGTCCTACCAGCAACTCACAAGAAACATTAAATTTCATACACCAAAAATATTTTTTTTTTAAAGTTGCTTAATATAAATAAGTGAAGCTCATTTGGCTGCTGCACCTTACAAATCAACACTGTCATATTTGACCAGGTGGTAATAAGTTCCATTTCCCCATAACCTATTCTACAAGTGGCTCAAGCATGTAGAAAATGTGCCAATTGCCCAAGGATGAAAAAAAAATTCATTTACGGTTTCTAATATTTGCTGCCATGAGCTGTAATGGCCTCTGCTGTGTTAAGCAATACCAAAGTCAGATATCCACAGCTCGCAGATATAGCCTTTATTTCAGTAGCATGAAATCTGTGTGCATTACAAAACACAGAGATGGATACAATCCAGTTCTGACTAGAGGTTCTCTGCTTAGAGTGGCCCACAACATCAGACAGCTACAGCATCTATAAACCCCAATGAGCACTGGACACTGCGTAATCAGTGAAGTTAAGCCCAAAACATCTCACTTCTTTCCTATCTCCGCCTGAAACTTCCCCTTTTTCTAAGGGACTTCACAAGATTAACACAGCATCAATATTGTCTCTTAAAAAAACAGTCAAAATACTGATAGATGAACAATTGATTTTAGCTGACTTACTTCTTTTCAAAATGATTTAATTTCTGAAAAGTATTTTCATCTTTTCTTAAAAATTTGAAGGCATAAAGTGACTGGTTTTTTTGGGCTGGGAAAATAATATTTAAGTTGAAGAAATAGATCTTTTAATGGATTTCTGCTTGAAAATTTTCAAAATGTTTAATATCCTTACTCTCTAAACAAAGTATTAAATATTGAAATCAAATTTCACTTCAGATTCTTCCATTATCCCTCCTGTGCTGTTTCATGGTTTTTTCCAAGTGTTTTCTACTAGCTGAGGTCCATTTCTGATGCTCAGAGAGATGAGGAAAACATTAGTCTGACTCAAAAAGAAAGATGTCACTCTCATTCTTCTACTGGAAACTGAGTTTCACTGAACAGATTTTAATTCTTATATTTGAAGGGGAAAATGTGACTTTTTCCCTCGCTCAGAGAGAGAAAGACATCCTCATGGAGAATAACTACTCCAAAATTTCCGGTCACCTCTGAAAATCACATGGGAGAACCTTTCCCAGTCTTCATGCTCCTGAATGATCAGATGAAGGAGAAGGATAATCAGGCTTGGGAACAAAACAGATTTCTGTATCCACTGGGAATTTTTAAAGCATTTTTCATAGATCTGACTTTATTTCTGGTTCACTCCAGTAACTTCCATTGCCACTCAGGCTCCTGTGACTTCAGAAGAAACTTTTATGAACGACCATTTATTAAACAGGAGACATTTGGAGATTGATTATAAGAAGAAACTGAGAGGAAAAATAGAGAGCAAGATTGGATCAAATGAAGATAAAGATCGTTTAGCGAGGATTACCTTACTTTGCACCTCTATTAGAATTTTAAAAGTAATTAATCAGATCAAGTTTAAGATCTATTGAAGATGAAACAATATCATCAATTATTTTAAGCTGCCTTATTAAATAACCACTCTGGAGTCTGGCTTCTCTGTGTGTTTCTTGGACTTTTCTGGTGTAGATGTGAAGCACTGCTGATACACTGTGGTATGGTTTGAGTGCATTTTGGAATGTTACAGTGTTATTATGCAAGATCCAAAATAAATCAGAAAGAGAACATCTGAGTAACAAAGACAGAACTTATATCCAAGAATATGGTTATATGTATATCTTGAAGAATTTTAAATTCAGTTTATAATACAAATCAAATAGTTGATGTGTTCTTTCTTTTTTTTTCCTTAAGAAAATAAAAGAATTTTCAGTAAACGCAAGCAGACATTTTTGTCATGTTCAGTCTTCAGGCCCCTGAAGGAACAAACTCTTTCAGTGTGTAATTCAGGAGGCATAAAACATGGACTATTGACACAGCAGACTGTATTGTCTCTTGCAGAATCATTATGGTCTTCCTTGTCACTGAGAGTTTGCTATTTAAAAATAATATTCTGTGTGTGAGGGATATGATCCAGTGGGTGGGCATAATAAAGGATTAATTGTGGTGTATTTAATTCCAAGGAAGACTTTACAGTTAAAAAGTCATGTACTCTACACACTTGACCAGAATTTTCCAAGTTTTGTGAAGTATAAAATTGTCTACATGATATGTAATGAATCATAAAGTCAATGGATATAAATTTATCTCTCTATCAAATTCAGTACCATGCTGATTCATATAAAGAGAATTTTGGGAGCATTACATAAATGTACAAAGAACTCTTTCAGTAAAATTAGGCCTCTATACAAATATTGATGCTTCACTTTGAATTTGCTACTACTAAAAATACATAATTGAGCACATAAATAAATCAACATTTCATTTATTTATGAGATTGGACCTATCTTTTTTGTTGTAATTAAAATAAGGAGATACTCCCCATTATTCTGGCAAAAAATAAATTGATGGTTTTCCTGTAGAGTCAAAGATAAGATATGGTAAGCTGTTCTCTTGCAATGGGAGATTCTGAAGGTATGCTCCAAAATTCAAAGCACTGAAGAAAATTAATAGGAAGGGTTACTCTCTTAAGACATTGCAGACAAATAGTTTCAGTTAGTTTATTCTTACTGGTAAATCTTATAAGTATTAGAGGGGAAAGTTTGTTTAAAACAGCACTTAAGGTAGTTTCTAAACATATGTCTCTTAAAAGCCAAAAGCTGTTTAGAAACAGAGGGCTGTTTCAGGAATTCTATTGGCAGATTGCTGCTCTCTGAATAATTACACAGGATTTTTCCGTAATGTCAGAATGTCCAGGGGAGGACAGAATTCAAGGCAAGCACACTCCTGTAGTCTATATTTTGTATAAGAGTTCAGAGGTCTGACACACTATCTAGACTGTATATTCTATCAAGATATGAAACCTTACAGCAAGATTTGCATCAGTGGTACTTTTTTGATTATTCAACACTGATAGGTTTCTCTGGGAGTTAAGTATTTTTAAGTTGAATCCTACCATTTACATTCTCTCACCAGGGCTATCATTTATGTTTCCTCAACTTCATATATATTCACATACATTCATGCCATTGAATCACATAATTTTTTACCAGGGGAAAAAAAATACTACATACTAAAAGAGAAAAAAAAAATTAGATGTTTTCTCAGGAAAAATGATGCATCACACCATTACTAGACCATCAAAAAACAAATAGTAATCAAAATAAATATAACAAAATATATTGATTCTCTTTATTTAAACAAGCTCCAGGGAACAAAACCCCAACACGTATTGGAGGTTATTAATAGTATACTCAATGAAGAATAAAACATAAGGTTAAGATATACAATTAATAGACCAATGTCACATTTCATTTTAAAAAATCTGCTAAGAATAAGTATCATGCGTAACAGTTTATCCATGAAAATTCACTAGGGATTTTAATTTAGGAAAAATGCTCAAATTTAGTGGCTAAAATTCTTGAATAAGAAAAAATGAGACAAAACCAAGTTCATACTTGCAGCTGGTGCAAAGCAGCAGCACTTTTTCATGAGTTTTTTCAGGAAATGGAACTGGAGGGCAGGGAATAGTGGCTGTACATTTGGTAGGAGTGGCAGTAGGTGCAGCAAGAATAAAATGGCTGATACAAATAACTACATGCTAATACACAAGCATTCAAAGGTGAGGACATTGACATCACTTTAAATGAGGCTTTTATGTAGTTGTGCAATTTCATTTTTATTCTATCTGATAATTTGAAGCCAAAATTAGATGAGACAACATTTGTCTTTATGGCCAAACTACCATGAAAAGGCTAAACTGTATTTTACCACCTTAAAAACATGACAGCAACACCTCTTCCTCAAGTGCCAGCTTTATTTGTCTAAATAGAATTGCGGTATATGAAGTTCTCTTGTCATTCAAGTGATAGTATTTGTTTTGCTTTTCGTTTCCTACATATGTGCAGCTATGAGAAAAACACTGGCTCTTTTGCTTTCTTTTACAAAATCCAGAATATCTACTTTCTCTGTCAATGTTAATAAAGCATCAGGGAAATCTTTAGAAAAAATACACAAATAATGAAATGACAAGCACTGTTAAATTCTAGATCCTTTGCATCTAATCTTATTGATGTTGTGTGTCTTTTCCATGTACTGACATATTAAACAGGGAAGATGTAGAAATTAAACATTTTGCTGGGTTTTGCAATATTAAAGATTCATTCCAGCCCAGCTGAGGAAAACTGTGCAGTTAACTTTGAAGGGAGACCTTAAGAAGGAACATAAAAATACCACTGCAGCCATCCAGTCTCTCAAAATAGCATTGCTGTAATTGCCAGAATTATAGCTTGTGGTTACCTGCCACATTCTTTGGTGCTCAACTCATGGTTATTGTGCTACCACAGCTTAAAACATTGGCTCAGAGCTGTTTTGCAATCCACATAATGCTATATCTACTGCACACAGTGCAGTATCAAACAACATACAGGCCTTCGAGACAAAGTGCGTTGAAACGTACCCACATAACAAATATCATTTTAGATGAGTAGAAAACACTGCATACTTGATGTCGCTCCAAAGGACGTGTCTTAGCTTCTGGTTCTCAACCAGAGCGTAATGATAGTAAAAATAAACAATACTTCACATCTTTCAGCTTCTGAGATCATCAAAAACACAAGAGGATGGCCCATTTCTCAAGAATTTTTCCCAGATCCTTTTGCCACAGATAGTGAAGGCAACTTAATAAAAGTCGTGATAGGGATCATATTCATATATAGGCCAAATTTGTCATACTTTTAACCCCATTAAATGGCTTAGTAAGAGCAGGATTATTAAATGTATTAAATTCTTCCTGATAAGAAATTGAGTTCTGATCTATTTGTTAAATTTCCTTCTTCCCTTAGAAATTATCAAAGTGGGGGAAACACGAATCATGATCCTGTAGGATTTTAAATTACACTGTTGCTACTATTAATAGAATTAAATCAGATCATTCAGGAAACAGAAAATAGTTTCCCTCTACCTGTTTCAGAGTACATTTTGGAGAAGCCTACCCAAAGGAAGAGACTATTTTCCTTTTTCCAAACACATTCCAGAAAAGAAAATACTGATGTTTTAAAGACCTAAGCTTATCAACTCATCTGGAACATGGGCTATCTAAATTAAGACCCTTTTTATGTTAATGTCCTTCAACATGGTGGTCTACATTTGTCCAAGTGTTTCCCAAGCTGCTTTATAACTGGAGGTAGAGAGGGGCAAGTGCTGTGACATTTTTCTGAGTCCCAAATTATTGTGTATTGACAGAGAAAAAATTACTAAACTAAAAAACTTTATGAATAACTGAGCAGCAGACTCAGATTGGAAACATGTCAGAGTTTAGCAGGAGACTGTAGCAAGCGTATGTAAAAGTGTTTGCTGATGGTCTCTTAATGCCTGTACAGCCTCGTCACTGTTAGCTGGAAATATGATCTGGTGAATCCATGTGTCTCCAGACACCACAAGCATTATCTTCTCTTTTTTTGGACTTCTACCACCTACTCTCTGATTCTAGTCAGGTTCATAACTGTCATGAAGAGTGTCCATCAGAGCATGAAAGAATCCGAGATAGTTGTGAAAATAATATAGTCCTTTCCATTTGCAATCATGGAAAATTTGTCTGGTATCTGTGTAATTATGCAGAAACAGAGTGAATGTTCTACATCTGCCATGTTGTACACAACTGTCTTGAGTTTGCTTTTTGTTTAGCAGTATGTGTATGACATGGAAACAGAAGCAAAGTATTCCCACCCCAGTGGTTCACCTAATGTTTGAATCTCTTTTCATAATTTGACTTTTATTGACTATTAGATCAAAAGTTTAACTGAAGGTCCAAAATATTTTGAGTCATTTAAAGTTTTGATGATGATTTAGCCAAATCATAGATTGGTTCATTCTTTTGTGGAGATAGCAGTAACTTAATGAATAGAAGAGTTTATTTCCATGTTGCATGTGGAATAGGAAATCAAAGTTGTGCACTATCAGTATAGGTAAAGGACTTACTATTTTATTTAGACAGTTTTAACCATTTACTGTAATACTATGCAAAAATAGCAGGAAACCAAGCAATTTTGGGTGTACCAAAGCAATATCTACTGTCAAGGATGTTCATTCAAGAAATACAGCCATTGGTTCATTTTTTAAATATTGGAATTTTTCTAGATTGTATGGCATGACTTATAATCAGTTCAACTTTTATGGTGGCCACTAGTGACTTGTCTTGACAATGTCATGGTCATTCTGTCACTTCACACCAAAATAGTTCCATCCCTATACTTTCATTTATGCATGCAAGGTCTGAGCACGTTGGTGGGAGGATACCTGAGCTGATGTATAACTATTCAGTCTGAATGTCATTTTTGCCAAGGCAATACAGAAATCCCACCAGGTAATGATTGTGAAAGACCCTGTATTGTGTAATAAATGGACAAAGGTAAATCAATTATGATAGAGGGTGTGTTTTCAAGAGGCAGGCTTCATCTGGAGAATAATGAGGAAGGCTGAAAGTTTCTCTATGGTGGAGAGAGGGGACTTCACAGCAAAGATGGTAAAGTGTAAGCATATTTATACTTACAGAACATCCATTTTATTCTTTAACTAGAGAAATAAAAAGGAACTAAAAACTAGCAAAAGGCAGAAAAAAAACTTCTAATCCAGGAAAGACACATTTAAGGCCATAGTAAAGGATGACATTGAGCTATTTTGTGTAAGTATTGATAAGAAGGCAACATATTCCTCAAACAAGAGTGCCAAAGTACAGGATGTAACAGAACCAAAATAAACACTATAAACTTATGTAAATCAGTTCTAAAGTCAAATTTGAAAGACTTCCAAATATGTTAAGATAGAAAGACAGTCAAAACAACATAAGCTCTGCTGTTTTGCAAGGTAATGACCCCATGAAATAACCATGCAACCATGAATGATGGATGTTAATGTTTGAAATCCCAGATTCAGTTGACCTATTTTTTTTAATCCCATTTGATTTTTCTTCTTTTTTTTATAAGAACCTTTTTTCAAGTAGAACCTTGAAAATCAGAAATTAATCTTATGTTCCACTGCACAATTCATATTGTTTATTTAGGCTTCAGCCATAATGACAGATATGTGTACTTTTAGATTTGTATGAAATCCAGCCACTCTTGCATTTTTCCTGGGGATTTGTGTTTAAAGATAAAGGTTTGCTAAAATGAAATCATAACGAGAAATGGCAGCAAGAGGAATAGCAAAAAAATCCTCCAGATACTAATGAGATTCATTCATTGTTCAAGTCTAGATGCTTAAAATAATTAAAACACATTTGTTTCTTTTTACAATGCTAAAATTAGGCAAGAGTTTCAATTTTCTTTAGAGAAAATGGTATCTCACTGTACCCTCTTAATAGAAACATAAAGATAAGAACTGACAATAACTGAGCTTTAATTAAAATCAGTTGCACTAGGATTTCACTTCTTAAATTAAAACAGAATTGGAAGGAGATTTTTCTCCCCTTCTAAAAAGTGTAATTTAAGAAGTTTGAATATTTAGAACTCCGCAGAATAATAGAATCAAAGGATATGCTGAGTTGGAAGGGACCCACTGGGATCATCGGGTCCAGCTCCTGGCCCTGTGCAAGACAACCCAGGATTCATGTGCCTGAGAGCACTGTCCAGTTTATACTGGATAGAGGGTGGAAGAATCTAATCAAAACACTGCCTCTGCTGAAGCTCCACCCACTGCTCAAAATATTCAGGAATAGGTCTTGTCATTCCTCATCATATAAGTGCCCCTCTCTCCCCAGTACAGAAACTTCCAGCCTTCATTATTCAGGAAATGAAGCCTTCCTCCTGAAAACACAGCCATCTCTCATAACTGGTTTAGCTTTGCCCACTTATTACACAACTTCCTTCACAAAGAAAATCTTCCCTGCTACAGATACAAGCTTCACTTATTGAAAGCATTCAGCACAATTTAGGAACCTCATGAAACTGTTACAGGATGATATGTTGCTGAAAGAATTATGGTTTTTCTTCTACATAAAGAAAAGTATCACTAAATATTTAACAACATAGGCATTTAAGTAAGGTTTAGAAGGTTTTACTAATTTACAGTAAAAGACTATTTTCAAATAATACCTTAAGCCAAGTATATACATAGTCAAATATATTTAGAATATATGTTACAGCTCCAAATAATGGATGTGCTTCTGACACTGAGGAATGATGCATTCTATCAAGAAGGAAAGCTTTGTCTTAAACAAGGTACTGTGAAATTACATTTTTGTTCCACTATGAGATAAATCATGCATTCTCTTTCTACTTGTAAAACTGGTTCTGATGAAGGATTAACATTAATAGCTGAATTAATTGGAGAGTCTGTCATTTATCTCCATAAACCAACATCAGAATTTTCCCACGTAAGAAGATATTAATACCTGGGAGTTTGGAAACATTCAAGTCTACCATCTGATAAGCACTTGAATTAACCTTCTACCATTCATAAAGACTCATCCAACTGGAAGATGTTATCATTCGTCCGAGAATTCCTGGGAGAATCCCAAAAATATTTTGTCACAGAGATTCTGGTATCACTAGTGATTTACATACTTTTCACATTTGTCTAAGAAGCCTAATTCCCGAAAACAAAGAAACAAACAAACAACAGCAACAAACTTTGAAGGCCAATATATACCAAAGAAAATTCTGCTAAATGTTACTGAAAAGCCTCTTCACACTCAGCACCTAGCAAAATTAACAGCAAGATACACAAAACAAGGAATAGCTATTGAGATCAAGTCCTTCAGTTTTCTTGAAAAATGACTAGACAAATGACATATAGACAAAATGACTGGTATTATGAGTGTGTGCCAAAGCACCAAATCTTCATTATGTCTTTTCTGTAACTCAGAATGCCTCAGGAGACTGGGGAAACCAGAGCATATTTGTCCTATTACACATTGGCTTTGTGCTGATGTCTAGAGTATGCCAGCAGAAGAGTGCAGCTTTCCTATCATCCCACACAACTGAAGAGAACATGTTGAGTTCTTCAAGCTCCTATAAAGATAAAGGCTTTCTTATATCTAAATATGACACTAGTTTCTTTCAGAATTGAAAGGTTGAAATAAAGGGTTTGTGTACACAAGGAAAAAGACTAAAAACTGTTTTGTTTACAACAGTAGTAATAAATAGACAAAACTGATCCACCTGTAAAAACTGAATGCAATGTAAATTTTTATGACCAAACTATTAGTAAAAATAGTCTTAAAATCTTTAAAGAAAATATTTTCAAAGATATTTAAAGCTCTTTCTGTCTCCTATTAATCTGTTCAGCTTCTTAGTTTGAGGAGGTACTTGGCAAAATTGGTTTTTCTTGGAGTCTTTAAAAAAACCCATGCACAGTAAAAACATATGGAAACTGCCCACAGGAAACTTATATCAGATAAACATAGGAAGTAATTATTCAGCA